>NW_020292161.1:0-171754 GCF_003184845.1 Aspergillus ibericus CBS 121593
GAAAAAAAAAAAAAAAAAAAAAAAAAAAAAAAAAAAAAAAAAAAAAAAAAAAAAAAAAAGAAAAGAAAACTACATAAGAGTACATACATACTACCCAGTAGTATTACTACTAGTACTAGTACTATACACATTCATTAAAAAGGAACGAACTAATACTAGTAAACAAGAATACACCCCCACCTACTCATACGATTGGTACTACTACTTAGTAGGGTTAGTACTATGTATCATGAAGATAAAGATCTCCCACTAGGGTTGACTCTCAAGTAGTACTAGTGATGGCATGGATCTGGTCTTGTTTACTGGTTGACAAATTTGACTCTAGAGGAGTGATGGTGGTATATATATATATGTCCCAGGAGATGCAGTGGCAGTGGTTGACGTGATACAAGGGACTGATTTGACTGATCATCGGCTAGGTGTGGGTTTTGGTCTGGTGGGTAAGTAAGTAGTTGAGGTTACTTAGAGGGGCTGGTCAAACAGAACGGGAAGGGTAAAAAGATATAGATAAGATGATTTCAGAGAACGATGCTGCTCGAGCGCAATACCAGGGTGCAATTCCACTCTTTTTTCAACAGATCCAGTTATCTCGGCCTCGTACACTCGGGCCTACACACGTCTATGTTGAATGAGAATCCATCTATTCCACCAAGTCTATACCCAACACGCATCTACACTCATCAAGCTCGTCCCAACCCCTGCGGAAAGTCAAACACGTGGTTCGGATCCACCCGTTCTTTAACCCCCTTCAATCGCTCTAAATTCGCTCCATAGTACATCTCCCCCCAGTTGTCCAAATCCGGGTCGATGTAGTTCTGATACGCATGCCATTTGCCTTCCGGGTCCGCGCTTCGTACGGCATCCGAGATTGCCCAAATCGTATCCAGCGCTTCCTTCCTCCCCGGATCATCGAAACCCGGGAAATCGGCCGCGTAGATCTGCGCTAGGAAAAGACTCTTTCGGTGGAAAAAGGACATGGGACCGACGTCGTTTTGTGGGGGTTGGTTGGTGGCGGAGGACGGACCGTTGAGGTCAAAGGAGATGTGGGCGGCGGGCCCGGCAGGTTGAACGGCCGTGAGGATTGAGGAGGCTGTGGTGGGAGTGTAGTTTGGAGTGCCGGGGTCGAGGAGCGATTGCGCATAATAGGGTTGAGGGATGGAGGGGTCGTCCAGGGGCCCCATCAGGTCTGTGAGGGCGTCAACCCAGTTGGTGAAGGAAGCGGAGGTGGTGGATTGAGGCTGAATGGATTGCTGGGCTAGCGGAGCCAGAAACCGCTGGATAGTCGTGTTGTACGATGAAGGGTCCCCGAAGTATTGTCCCGTGAAGGAGCAGTAGGCATTGGGGGGCGTGTAGCCGCCGGTTATGACGAGTTCGCCGCCGAGAGAAGTGGGGAGGCCATCGGGCTGAGAGCCCAGGTCTTGAAGGGTGAGGAGGGCTTGGACGCAGTCGGAGTGCGTGGCGAAGTCGATATTGTAGTTTGTTATGGCGGTTGGGGCGCGTTCCATACGGTACGTAAAGGAGGTGACAATCCCGAAGTTGTTGGAGCCCGCGCCGCGGAGGGCCCACCAGAGGTCGGGGTCACTATCGCTGGTGTTGGTGGTTGGGCCGAGGGTGTGAATGCGGCCAGCTACGTCGACGAGTTCAAGGGAGACCACTTGGCTGGGTTAGTGCGCTGGTTTTTGGGGAGGCAGGAACTGGGACTCACGGTGGTCGACGAGCCACCCCCATTGACGTGAAGTATATCCCCATCCTCCGCCGAGGCTGTGGCCTGCAATGCCAACACCCGGACAGGTGCCATGGGGTAAGGCATATCCTGCGCGGCCGATGGTCAAGGCGAGGATGCCGATGGTCTGGCCCATCTGCACAGTGACCTCCTGGGCGGGTTCGTTCAGGACGATGTCGGTCATCTGGCTGGAGTCGATCACGACTTGGCCCGAGAAGCCGTACGCGGCATAGCCATGTCCGCCGCCGCGCGGGCTGAGAGTGACCCGGCCCTGCTCGGCGGACACGCAGCGGACGATCGCTGCAACTTCCTGTGTGGATTTGGGGATGACGATGGCTTGAGGGTGAGGGTGGTAGTTGCTATTGTCCGGCAGCGTGAGATTGGCGTACTCGGCGTCGGTGGGGTATACGACCTCGGCCCCGGTGGCCCCCAGACAGGATTGAAGGGATATGGGGAGCCCGTCATTGTCGACTGCTGCGGGCGAGCGGATATTCCCGGGATCAGGGTGCAAGGCCGTGAGGTGGTGGGCCAGCGTCAGCACGACTGCTGCGGTGGAACTGACTCGGGGGAGCATGTTGTGACGTGGAGAGGGGACATAAGGACGCGCCGTGTCCTTGGTTGGAGTTGCTGGGGAAGGGGGAGAGTTGTAAGGAGCGCGCCGGCTGGTTCGTCGTTCCAATCGCCGAGAAATACCGTTGAATCAAGGGGTGGGCGCATGCCCCTGGATATGCATCCGTCGTGGAGGTATGGATAAGCATGCTATTCAGGCTGTGGCCTGTGCCCCATATGCCTTCCCCGGCTGCAACTCCACATACATTCCTTCCTCGTCTTGCAATTCTCTGCCACTGACCAACACTGCATCCCCCTCCCTCTGCCCCTCCAGATCACTCTCCAATTGACGAACGAAGAACCTCGCCTGCCGGGCCTCATCTGAGACATACCCACACCCCTGTCCATTCTGCAGCACCTTCATCGTGGGAGCCTTGTTCGCTGCAACCAGCATCCCATCCAAGCTCAGCCAGTGTCCCTTCGCCAGCCCCCTCAACCACCCCAAGAGCACCAGGTCATAGACCTGCACCCCGATCCCCACCCCCAAGACAATCGCAATGGTCCATTCCCAGGGTAATCGCGGCCCGGATCCGTAAATCTGCCACCGGACAGGCCCCTGCATCGTCGTGTTGCCATCAGATACGGCATACGTCCAATCAAATGAGGTGACCATATCCGTGAAGATGGTGGAGATCACCGCTGCCAAGCCGTCGAGTTGCGAGTACCCTCGGTTGAAGCTGACGAGGTCGTCGGCAAGGACGACGGCAAGCGAGGTCAGATTGAGAATTTCCTTGTCAATCGAAAACGCTTGCAGATTGGGCAGGATGGCCTCGAACCAGGAGGTGGTCTCGGCGGAAATGGCGAGGGTTTCGATGGTGTTGGGAGAGTTGAGATAGCGGATCTCGGGGTACATGTCTGCGCCGTAGTCATTGATGCTGTACTCGTAGTTGCCGGTGCCGCTATAGATCCATTGCTGAAGGGCAATTTGAGCTTGGTAGACGTTTATATGGCAGGTTGCGCCGCCGAAACCACCGGTACTTATATTGGATGCGTTTGAAGCAGGCCCGATGGTGATGGAGATGGTAGAATTGGTGGAAGAGGTTGTGGCTGCCCAGAAGCCGGGTGCGAGTGTGTCGTTGGAGGTGCAGGACGTGTCCAGGAGGATGCCGGGTAGGAGAAGCCGCGCATACCAGCCTATAGAGCCGCGCGCCCAGCTGTGTGTGCTTTGCGCCTTTTGCAGATTGTACATGGCGATGGCAGGGTCCCCATGCATGGCCATAGACCGGATGGAGGGCGTGGAGGTATTGGTGACCTCGATGGCGCTAAACGTCGGGACGTCATTATCACCGATGGATCGCCAGCCGGCTTCATTGTTGAACGTGTCATATAATTTGCTCAGCGCGGTGAGACTGCGGTATGCGCCGAGGACGTGAGCCTGTGATCAGACAAGGCTTAGCATGGACACCATTGCTGTCGAGCAGAATACCGTACCATTTCCCAGGAGGCCGTGCCTCCCTCTCGGATCATGTCCCACGCTTGGCCCCAGAGTGGCATCCGGCTGACACTTGCCACGCGAGCCGTCTGGTTTGTAAAGTAGAATCGGTCGTCGGGGGGCTGTGGCGCTTCGAACCGAGTGTCGGGCCACCAGCGGGATTTGGGTATCGCGACGGTGTTCATGGCCGCCCCGAGAAGGAGGATGCTGATGCCGACCGCAAGGGCGCCGATGAACTGCAGCCAAGCGCGCCATTTCCGAGTGCCGATTTTGCATCGTTCTTTGAATTTGGCGACGGCTATCCAGGGTTTCTTGAATTCTTCGTAGAGGTCAAAGTCGACCGGACTGGCTCCCTTTTGGCCTTTGCCGGTCATCCATTTTGTGATCAGGGTCGCCGAAATGTGTAGGAGGGCTTCCTGGGTGAGGAGCTGGAGAACACTGTTGGCCAGGCCGATGAGGGCGAGCTGCGCATCTTGATCAACCACGATTACGCTCCAGAACGTAAAAGATGTGATGTCGAAGCTCTGGCCGCGCGCTCCGAGGACGATGGCCCTGCGCGTGGATGGTTAGCGCCTCCGCAGAGTTCTGAGATGTGGCCAGGCTGACCCTATCATGATGAAGATGGCTAACAGCCGTAGAAATACCATGCGGGTCAGCGTAGCACCGTCGTCGTGCAGTTGATAGGGTTCGTCAGTCCCAGCATCCATCACGAGGTGCTTCCAACGCCACTTCCTTTTCTCTTTGGCTGGTAGCGGTGCATCATCATCGTCCACTGAGTTATCGTGGGATTCTGTAGCCGCATTGGTGTCGCTGTCGCTTTGATCTCCATTGTCGCTGGCATCGGGCTGAAGGCTGGCATTTGATGCATGAGCATTTGGATCAGACGAGCCGCGACGCGATGAGGTTGAGCTTGCACTACTGGGAAGCAGTTGCCTATTATCCTCTTGGCTGGGGCGTGGGCTCGAAGAGCGATGAGATAGATTGTCCAGGCTGATTAGCGTCTCTGATGATGGCATCATGAGGAACTGAAGCCGCAAGATGTCTGGGGACACTATAATTTGCCGCAGGGGGATTCAAGTTATGCTGGTGATGCTGCGCAGCGACACCTTCGTAGAAGACTGCACGGCATTTTGTTGCTGTTGAGGTGAAGCGGACGAGGCTCTCAGATGGGCGACTGGTTGGGCGAGAGGACCAAGAAGTCCAAGGACACCGGAGGTGTGTCTCATTTGCGATATCTCCGAGGTGAAGGCCGATGCATGATTCATGAAGCAGCCATTCTTGGCTAGACAAGCCTCGTTCAGTGGACGGAAAGCCTGGTTAGACCGGATCGTGGGCGGATTAGTGGAGGCCAGGCGGTTTGAGGTCCGGCGCGGCTAGCAAGACCGCGGGAAATCTAGCGGTTCATCCCACGGGAAATACGAGGTCGCGCAGGGATCCTGCATGAAAGCCGGCGCACTATCCTAAAGCAGGGCCGAGGCTGGAGGACTCGGGCACTTGCATCAATTTTGATGCCGTGCGGGCCTGTGATAAGCTCACCGGAGGAGCAAGATGCGCATGCGAGCCACCCTCACAGCTTCACCACCAGCCAGCAGTGAGGTTTAAGATTAGTTTACGCCAAAGGGGATAGCTGACAGGGTGGAGAAAAATATTAATGTTCAAGCATGGTCATTATTTTCAGGACATAAATTATAAAGCTCACAATAACACTGCTGGACATCCGGACATCTGTGGTATCAGGTCAGCATTCTTTCATTCATTCATCGGTATCCGGACGCGGATGAGTTGCACGACGTACGATATAGGCTGCTCGAGAAAGATAATATGCCACAGCATCTCGAAAACCGACCCCGCAGCGAACGTGTCCATCTCAGTGGCCAGGGCCCAGTCGCGCATTCGCACATAATCATCTCGCGGCCGTTCTCGGATCCGGTCCCTCGTAAGCACAAATTGGCCGCAGCAGACGCCGCCGACCTCGGTGGGAACTTGATCCCGGGGCACGGCGAACAGGTCCATGTAGATCGAAGTGAAGTTGCGATACACCACATTATGGTTCGAAGCCATGGCAGGATCGAAAGGGCGCACGGCCACGGGACACCCTGGGCGGTGCTGACAGCGGAGGTTCGCATATCCCGCACGGTTCACGGCATCCAGACTGAGTCGTCGCAGCAGGGCCGCTGACACCATGTCGCCGACATCGTTGTGCCACTGGGTGGCGGAGGCGTGCATGAACGCTGTGACATCGGCAAGACGGTCGTAGAAGTCAATGATGTGCGTCAAATACGCCATACCCTCGCGGGCCTTATTCGCCGGAATGGCGTAGTACCCGGGCTCCTGGTCGGAGGTGTAGATGAAGGGCTTCCAGCTACCAAGCGAGTGAGCCACGGTGCTTATTCTTATCCTTGGTTGAGGCCTAGGATGGGTCATGAACACATACTGTGGCTTGAGGGTGTATGCCCAGGAAACATCTTCCGAGCGGGTTTTGGCCAGAACCAGGGCATTGGGCCGGTGCTTCTCCACTCGATCTACGTGAGATTAGTGACCGCAGTCAAGCGACTTGGCAGACCTGGAACTCACTAAGGATTAGAGTGAGATCGTCCTTGAGCAGTCGCATGTACAACAGGCCCAGTAGACCGAAGCACAGCACGACCGAGCACCATGTACACAGCCCCCGCGAACGCATGGGCAGGCCCAGTGACTGGATCATCTCCAGTCGCGCCTCGTAATGGAGGGGGTGGAATGCCCTGGATTGGTTCCTGGTTGGGTCGCCCTCGAGACCGGGGATGATGAAAGTGGGAGGTCGCGAGATGGGCTCAGCCTTGCATGATGGGTTGTATTAGAGTTTGGGATCCTGCAGCGTCGGCTTGGCTGGGAGGGTTAGTAAGACAGCACAGCAGGCGCATGCAGTTAACATCCGGTTCAGTCAGATGGAGAAGGCTTTCCCTGATGAAAACTGGCGAGATCCGAGTTGGCTAAAGTATCCCGCGGGCAGGTGGTTAGTGAGGGACCGTCACCGGCTGGGCTGGAGGGGTCCGGGCCGCCACTCACCACAATTCCAGAATCCTGACAGCTTCCGCAGCGTGTGGGGGGAACTCCCTTGGCAAGGTCTCTGCGGGGAGGATGCAAAGGCCACCACGACGATGAGAGACATGGAAGAGAAAGAATGGAGGGAGAGATGGAAGCAAGAGTGGCATCCGCTCGATCCGAGCCGGCCATCCAGTGGCAGGGATTCTTGGGGGATGGACGGGAGCCCGGTCTAGACTGCATCTAGACTCTGCCGGGGCCGTGAATCCCCCGAGGCGAAATGGGGACGGGCCAACTCTTCTACCAATGTACGGAGTACGCTACGCTCTGTACTCCACGCCGCTAAGAATAGCCGATCTGCAAACGCGGAATGGAATGGGTTCGCGGTCTACGCGTCTATGTACAAGGAAGAACCATCCAGAACATCTCGGGTATCAACAAAACTATTCGGAATGCAGCTCGGCGGGTGACATAGCTTCGTCCGAAGGCGTGTCCATCATATGCTCGCCCGGCGTGGGGCCAGGGTCCGCTGAAGCTTCTTCTTCTCCTCCGTCTCTTCGGGCAGCGGCAGAGATCCCTCGCGCTTGAGCTTGTCCAGGAATTCCTTGCCGTAGGCATACCCCACTTGGTAGATCTCATCGAACTTGCCAAACTCCAGCGTGCCGTACCGATCAATAGGCGGGCGCATGTACAGGCAACCGGGCGTGTTCTTGGCCCGTTCGAGGTTCTCGATCGAGGACACATACGCCAGGCGCGCTTGGATCTCAGACAGAGTGGGGGGATTCGGCAACGAGGAGAACGGATTCCACCGATTCACCACCGCCCAGAACCCGGAAAGGGAGTCGCCGTACCCTTGCGGCGTGTTGTCGTCGAGAGAGCCCACGTCGACAGCAAAGATCACATCGGCTCCCAGGCCCTTCATATGATCAACCGTAAGGTTGTCAATGTAGCCACCGTCGAGAAGCATGCTGCCTTCGTCGCAAATCGGCGGGATCAGCCCGGCCAGTGACATGGAGGCACGGACATACCGCCACGTGTAGCCGGACGAATGATATTCAGCGCGAGACCGGCTGATGTTGGTGGTGTTGCAGTAGAACTCCAGCCAGAAATCCTCGATCTGACTATCTCCAAAGGTCTTGAAGATGCCACGGTTGAATTCATGGCCTGTCGTATAGGACACGGTGGGGTATGTGAGGTCCAGGGCAAACCGCCAAATACTTCCCATACGCCCTGCAAACTTCTTCGCGCGACCATACATGGGCACAACGTCTGCGTCCCGCGCATAGAGGGCTCCAATAAATGAGCCGATGGAAGTACCGCCAATGATATCAATGGGGATTCCCGCTTCTTCAAGAGCTTTGATGACGCCGACTTGGGCAATGCCTCTGGCTCCTCCTCCTCCAAGCACAAGCCCGACCGACCGGCCACACAACCGACGCGCCAAGCGATGGAAGTCGCCCTTAAAGGGGGTTTGCGCGGAATAGAGCGGCGATTGGCGAATCCGACGTGAGGTGTACTTCTGGATCTCAGCCTGGAGAACTTGGACTCTCTGCTTCAAGACGGTTCCAAAGCGCTTCGTTTGAGGGTGGGAGGGCTCAGCCGTCAGACGGAAGGCCATTTGGATATGATGATGTCCTCCATTAATCCAGACGCGATTCTTCAGCCATTGGCGAGTCAGCCCAGGGGGGCAGTACCGCTCCCCGTGAAGCAAGACCAATTCTTTCCGAGCTGTCGTCTTCATACCAAGCAGAAATCTCTCGTACTCACCGATGCTAGGCGACGATTCGGCCAGTCCAACCAGCAGAATACAGTCGGCCTGCGTAATGCACGTTTGGGTCCAGGGAGAGTTCACGGTTGTATCTGCAATGTAGAGAACCATGCCATACTTCTCCTCCAGGTCTGCCAGATACTGGGATAACTTCAGCTTTCCCATCTTACTGAAAGCGTGTCTACCTAAATGATTTAGGATGGCAGCTTGGTTAAGAAACGTGGCGCCGTTGGTCACCCCAATCTGGTGAAGCGCCTGTAGTAGTCGATTGCCGAATTCGACGACTGGCACCCCAGCCGTCACGGGGAGAATGCCAACGGTGCGAAGATTAAGGGTAGACCGTGCAGTCTTCACCGTGCCAGAACCACTTGGTTCAACTCCCTTCTCAGTCAGTGGGCTTTCAACCAGGTCCCTCATCCGCTGAGCAATCAGTTTGGAGACCTGGATGGTAATCCCCGGGTGCTCTTGTGCCAGACTGTTGAAAAGCGTCCGGGGAAACTTGGCAAGTTCAGTATCGCGGATGGCGTGAAGAGTCGCCGGGCGGGTCGATTCGGTCATCACCTCCAGCTCGCCCACACTCTCCCCTTGGCCATACTCGCCTACCACTGTCATTTTGCCATCTGGACCTTCCAGGACAGACCGGAGTCGCCCATTCAAGGCGAGGTAGATGGCGTCGCTTTCGTCGCCTTGGTGGTAGATCACCTGGCCAGCACTCACTTGCACCCATTCAAGGGCAAAGTCAATATGGAGAAGTAGACGTGGGAGCACGCTGGTGAGTCGCTTTGCCAGCGTCAGAAGGGCAAGGGGGTACCGCTCCGCGATTCTTTCCAGAGACGCCCGTGGAAGGAATCCCACGTATACATCCGTCTTCGCCACGACGTCAGTATACGAGCGATAAGATGCGACAGCGCCCACGTAGCCTTGGATCCCCCCAGGTTTGATAAGATAAAGAGACTTTCGTGGTTGTTTCTTCCGCCGAGGATCGTTTGCGGCGGCTGCCGAACCTGAGGCGCGAGAGGAACTCGTATTGGTACGCCGCAGCATTGGGAAAAGCTCCTCCTGCGCTGGTCTAGAGGACCCCACAAGGTCTTCTTCTTTGTCGTTCACGGGAATACCGACGTCCAGGAAGCCGTCAACAACATAGTACAAACCCGGGTGGCGCTCGCCCTGCTCGACCAGAACCGAGCCCTGAGGGAAGTAAACAATCTCAATATCGTTTCGAAGCTCTTCCCGCAAACTGACAACAGGGGAAGTACCACCGGCACTGGTAACAGACATGGACATCATGGACTCGCTCTCACCATCCGCAGAACCTTCGTAGGGGTCAATAAACCCAAATGCATTATTGCCAAACACGGCTTTCTGCCGGCGAGAATCATAAGAGAGAAGCTTCGGGGAAGCGTCGCCAGAGGCATGACTACTCTTGCGAAGGAAATCATTGGTGCTCCCGGTCAAGCCTATGCCTTTCATGATGCATTCCAGTATCGATTCACGAAAGAGCGCATCCTCATCAATGGATTCCTTTCGGTGGAAAGGAGACCCGCGTCCAGGAAGCATTGGAGATGGGGACCGTAGAGGAGAATGCTCTTTCTCCGTGAGAGGGCTCAACAATCTGGGGGCAAGGTGCTCGTACCTGGGACCGAACCGCGAGAGCTGGATTGTGGATAGGAGATCGCCCGGGCTCACTCCAGAGTTCTCCCGGTCACTCAGGGCATTATCATGAGCAACCATAGAGACTGGGCGTTTGGAGGTTGCCATCCTTGCCTGAAGAACAGCTTCTTTCCTTCGGAAGCTGCTCGATCTGGGTCTTCTCCCGGCATATGGATTATGTAGTGCGATCCCTTTGGTAACTTCCTCTTGACCCAAACGGTCCCGCTCTTTGATGAACTTGTCCTTGAGCCGGTCTAGAGCTGCCCCACGCAGATCATTTGGCAAGTCGTAGGTTGTGAACTTTGTCATCTGTTTCTCTATCCCCAGCACCTCATTGTTGAGACCCAGGTAAGAATGCGCCGTGGCAAAGGTGACCCTTTGTAAACGCGTAAGAATGACCTGGACAATATGAGCGGTCGCTTTCGGGTACACTCTAGTCAAGCGGCGAAATGCGCTGGCGGGGATAATAGCGATGGTCGTGTCTACCATTGCTCGCGCAACGATGTCTGGGTGCACTGATTTCCGGCGCGTCTTGCTTGGATGTTTTCTGGTTTCAGATCGAGAAGAGTGGACGGGTGGGACGCGACTTTCCCCCAGATGCAACGGAGGCACAGTTGGCAGATCATCAGCACCGCTGCCTATGTGGGAGATCGGGTCAACATGATCCCTTGGGAGGGTATGCGGGGAGTCCGCCATACCCCCAGGACTGGCCGGAAATGAGTCGGGCGCACGGGCGGGACCGGGGCCTATGCTGGAAGTACTGGAAGCTGAGCTGTCTGCATATCGCAATTGAATATCCTCGGTAAACAGCGATAGGATGGAGAACAGGGACGACATCGAGGCTCCGTTCTTGACTTCGGTAAGTAGCTGATATCCTTGCCTCCCATCCATCCGATGATCGTCTTCGTCAGAAGACTCGCCTGCCATGCGATTAATCTCTTCCTCTGTGTCCGACTTCCTGTCCCGCATGGATTTGACAAAGATCTGGACCAAACCATCAACAACCAAGCAAAAGCCCTTCTCTTCCTCCAGTAAGAGTGTCTCGCCTGCAATCAACTTCCTCGTTTGCATCGTGCGAGTCAACTCGTGAAACACGGGTCTTTCTAGGTAGCCAAAGACCTTGATGGCGCTTAGGAATTCATCGAGGTAATTGGCCAGGCCCGGTTTCGTGTCGCCCTCTGGTACATCGGGAAAGAGGTCGAGCTGGGGTTCCTTGCGCTGGGGCTCCGGGGGCAGGCGACTGTACATGTTCAGGAAACGGTAACGGATGAACCAACTGATGGTCGAGACCACGGCCAGCGCGATCAGGAGTCTGCCAATCCACGCAGTCATGGGTTAGCATAAATTGGCACAAGGGGTGGATCTCCGGTCCCCATTAGGGTACGGCTAGGAACTCACAGGGTCGTGAAATTCATGGTGAATGTCAGACTCATAGAAAAGAGCGTGAACAGCCATGTGGGCAAGGTGATGGTCGAAAAGGTGATAATCCAGTAGAGAACGCTTGGTATGACCTGGAAAACGAAGGTGAATATCCAGCCGATCCACCCCACCATGGTTGAGGGTGCTGGAGGGGGTAATGGCGGGGGCGGAAGATGGGAAGAGAAGCCGGACACGACGGAAAAGCTGGCGGTTAAGGCGGGGATTGAGGTTGCAAGTGATCGTGCGGAGGTCGAGGAAGATGCAGGAGGCACATGGCCAAAGCCCAGGCTTGAAGATTCAAGCGAGGGCGCTGCGATCATTCCGTCATAGGCCATGGTTCTCCAAGCTTCCACCAGCTCGATGGAGACCAGCCGCTAAGGAGCAGCTACTGATAACCAAGGCAGGGAGCCACCCCAGAGCTCGTGCTTCTCCTTGTTCTATTCGCTCCGTTCCACTCTTTCATTCACCCTCGTCTTCGCAGGTTGATCCAAAGCGATGGTTGGTAGACAGCAGCTAGCCTAAACGTAGCCAGCATCGTCAACGCAGGGGAGAACGTGCACCCAGGAATGCCTGTGGCTGGTTGTCTGACGCAGGAGCAAAAGGCGGGTTGGGGTCGAGTCGGAGAGCCGGGCAGAAAGCCGGGCGGTGCCAACGCTTCCTCGGCATGCACGAGGCCTTCTCCGTTGCTCTCCAGCAGCAGGAGGATTCTGTACATGATGCTTATCGGAGGATTAAACAGCTATAGGGAGTAGATGAATGTTGATGCCAGGGTACATATAGATCATCTTGAATTAATAATTCAACCGAGATTAGTACTGAGTACGGAGTACTATCATCACTTTGTGGTACCTGGATTTGCGGCTCAGGAACCGATCGAATCTTAGTAGCCAACCAAGGAAGTCACCGAGGGTGTCTATCTAGTACATCGTAGTACTACATGGCTGTCTCCGTTGGCTTCCAGATTGGTTAATTTCTTATGATATAAGGGTTTATCCAACGATGAGTAGTACTCCTATGGGATATGGCCAAGAGAGGTTACTGGAAGTCGAATGAAGACACTAGAAATATATAGTGCTAGTCGAGCACATGAGTACAATGTTCTTCTGTAACGATCCCCAATTCTAAAACGAGACCCTACATACTAAGCAATTTTCTCATCTCCTTTTCTATATCCTAACACTGCAGCCCCTCTTCTCTTTCTCCTACCTCCCCTATTCGTGTCGGTGCTATCCAGACTCCAGAGTAAAGAGATTACGACTATCGGCCATGACCCGCTTCTATATATAGTAGACTCTCCAAAGCTCCCTACTGGGGACCTAGTGGTTGGTACGTGGAATAGCCGATGGGAGAGAAACCTAGAGTGTCATAGGATAGATAGGCAAAATAGTTTATAATTCTAGGATTCGTCAAGAGGCATGGATGAGCGAGGTGTGCTGGGAGAGTTACGAGCTGCGCTCCGTAGATAAGAAATCTAGAAGGCCTCACCGCCAGGCACGGGCTCCGCCTTTCTGCCGCGAACCGGCGCTTGGCCGCCCAACTGGCAGCCGACGCCCCGTGGATAAGCTGCAACCGCTGCATTTCATATGCTCCCCTTCTTTCCTTTCTATCGCTTGCTTCTCCTCGTCCTTGCTTGCGGCCGACTTTTCTCCCTTTGTCTTTCGTTCGTCAGTGTAGCTGTGGCCTTGGCTCACAGGCCCGCCACGGTCATGTTTCAGGTACGTGTCCGCCCACCGATCTTACCTTGACTACCTGTCGAATACTATTTACCCGACTCGGATCTTCCCCGTGCCATTTGCACCCGTGCCCCTGCCCGTGGCTGATTTCACCCTGTTCTCCATATAGCGCCTGCGCGACGCAATCGATTCTCGGATCGCAGAGGAACAAGCTCGTCAAAGGTCCGCTCAGAACTCTCTATCGCGTTCCAACTCCGCTCGTCATCCCACGGGCCGCAACATCTCTCCTACCAGGCGGACTTCCCGTCCGCGGCGAAACACTGGGACCCCCGTCCGTGGTCCCGACCCAAACGAATTCGAGCCGGAATTCGCCATCGGAGACGATGAAGGCTCCAGTAGATCGGCCACTCCGCGTCTGGAGTCGGCAGGCGGCTCCGAAGCTGCCCCGGAGGAAAATGGCGGGGAGGGCAAGGCGACTGCCGAGGAGTCCACTGCTAAGAAGCCGGAGGGCCAGCCCGTGACGGAACCGAACCAGTCACCATCCGAGCTGCCGCCAGAGATCAGGGTAAAACTGCGGAGGTTAGGCAAACTAGAATCCCGGTACCAAGGTAAGGAGTGCCGTGAAACGAGTGATCAGCAATCTGGTTAACCTGGCATCGCATTCCAGATCTCCTCAAAGCGTACCGAATGGCCCATTCGCGCGTCCTGTCGATCGAACCGTTTGAAGCTGCCCTGCGAGAAAACACCCCTCTGACGTCAATCGGCGAACCCAAGGCTTTGACAGAGTACTTGAACCAGATCTCATTGAAAGGCGATCTTGTAGTGGAGGAATTGAAGCGTGTCACAGCAGAGAGGGATGACTACAAGAAAAAGTTTGAAGAGGCTCAGAAAGCCACCAAAGCCGCTTATGATGAGGTTGCAAAACTCAAGGAGGACAGCAAGGCCCAAGCGAAGGGAGGCGATGAATCAGTTGTGGACGCTTCTGCTACGGGCGAATCTACAAGCGATAGTTCTGCGCCGTCGGGAAAGGCTGCTGGTGCGAAAGATACTGCTCAGACTCAGAAACAGTCTCCGTCGCAGGGTGAGAGCGAGGAGTTCTTCTCTTTCGACAGCGAAATCCCGCGATTGGAATCGGAGTTGAAGGAGAAACAAGATGAGATTGAGGCCTTGAAGTCCCAGGCGGAATCGCTCAAGCGCGACTTATCGGTGGCTCGCGAGTCGACGGAGGGCATGGTCCATAACCTGGAATCCGCAACTCGGGAGCTTGTGGAACTGCGCGACACGAAGGATAAACAGGACGCGGAGTTGGAGAAGGTGAAGACTTCCAAGCAAGAGGAAGTCAACGAGCTTAAGATTAAGCTGGAGAGATCGGAAGATGCTGTCTCAAAGACTAGCGCCGAAATTGAGAAGCTGAAATCCGAACTGAAGCAACGAACTGACGAAATCGAGAAGCTCCAGAGCCAGACTGCTCCAGTCAAGAACGCCGACCAACAGGCGGAATTTGACGCCATACTGGAAAAGCTGAAGCAGGAGAAAGAGGCCAATGAGAAGCGTCTAGGTGTTCTACAAGGATTGGTTGACAGCCTACGCTCCCAGCTCAAGGAGACGGAAGAAACCGTGACCAACATCAAGAGTGAAATGGGACAGAAGACCGAAGATTTGGGTAAATTACAAAATGTCGTTGATTTCCTTGATGCCAACCTCAAAGATAATGAACAGTGGCAACAGACCAAAGATAAGATTGCAAATGGAAAAGAAGCAGTTTTCAGTGAACTGCGCGAGAGCCTGGCTACTCCACCACAAGCCTCAGAAGCGAAAGAAGATTCAGCCGGGCCAAGCACACCAGCGGCCAACCCCGCGGGTGGTGCTGGGGCAGGCAAGAAGAAGAACAGAAAGAAGAAGAAGGGTGCCAAGGCGAGCGAGGATGTTAATAAGCCAGCCGAGACTGCTGCTGCCCCTGAGGATAAGCAACAGCCAGCTGAACAAGCTGATCAATCAGGCCTGAAACTGGCCGAGCTGGAGCAGACTATCGAGTCGCTCAAAAAGCAGCTGGAGGAGAAGGATGCTGCCATTGACCGTCTGCATTCAAAGCTTAAGGGAGAGGAAGATTTGAAGGAGGAAATTGAAACTCTTCGTGACGACCTACTCAATTTGGGCCAAGACCATGTCGAGGCGAAGGACAAGGTGAAGGAGCTCACTGCCGAAAAGAGCGCCCTGGAGGAAACAATCTCCAAGTTGGAGAAGGAGCTGGTGGATTTGCGGACGAGTGCTGAGTCCAGAAACGCCGACTCGGAGAAGGCGCACAACGACTTGAAGGACGAGTACGAGAATCTGAAGATCAAATCCACCACCCTGGAGACCGAGCTTTCTGCTGCCCAGCAACTGGCTGCCACGCGGTTTAAGGATATGACGGATCTGCGGGAGACCCTGCAGAAATTGCAACCGGAATTGAAGAAGCTGCGGGGCGAGTCGTCGGAGCTCAAGTCCACCAAGGAAACACTGACCAGTAAGACAACCGAATTGAGGAGCTTGGAGGGCAAACACGAGGATCTGCGTGCCGAGTTGCAGTCCCTCAAGTCTAGTATATCAGAGCGAGACGCCGAAGTGAAGACCCTCAACCAGAAGATCAGACAGGAAACGGAGAGCCGTCTGAAGGCCGAGGAGAAACTGACAGTTGCCCAATCGGACCTGCGGTACTCGGAGGGCAAAAAGCAAGAAGCCGTGGAGGCGAAGGAGAAACTAGCAACGGACGTTTCGAAGGCTCAAGACGAGTTGAAGGCAGCCCGAGCCCGACTACGTGAGGCTGAAAGCCAGGCGACTCAGTTGAACAAGGACCTCGCCGGTCTACGAGAGGAGATCCAGCTGAAGACTGCCCAGCACTCCAGCGCCCAGAGTTTGATGAATAGCATGCGTGACCAGGCTGGGGAGTTGGGGATGCAGATGAAAGAAGCCCGGGAACGTTGTGAGAGCTTGGAGGAAGAACTAGCGGATGCTCATCGCCTGTTGAGTGAACGGACTCGGGAGGGGGAGACAATGCGACGTCTCCTTAATGATATCGACGGCCGTGCAGAGGCTAAAGTTCGAGACTTCAAAGAACGCATGGAGGCAGCCATCGAAGAACGAGACCGGGCTGAGGATGAAGCCAGTGCTCAGGGCCGCCGGCGGGCACGTGAATTGGAAGACTTGAAGAGCAAGCTGCGTGAGGCGGAGCGAGCCCTGCGCACGGTGGAGGAAGACAAGGAAGAGCTGGAGCATACTCAGAAGGATTGGAAACGTAGACGGGATCAACTCGAGGCCGAATCCGAGAAGACGACACACGAACTCAATGACCTACGACAGGCCATGGCACGGCTGCGGGATGCGTTGGATGGGAGTGAGAAGCAAGTCCGTGACCTAGAGAAGGAGAAGGCCGAGCTGCGCCGGTCAGTGGAGGAGACCAATTCTCGATTGGAAAAGGTCCGCAAGACCCCCAAGATGCTGCCGGAGGAAAGCCGCTTTGGGCACCATTCCCAGTCTTCCCGATCATCCATCGATTCCGGCTCACGGAAAGCGGTTGCATCTCCCGTTGCCAAGGATCGCAGCCCGTCGACTCGGAGAAGTGAAACGCCTACCGGTCCTGGCTCGGCTCCCATCGATTACATATATCTGAAGAATGTCCTCCTCCAGTTCCTGGAGCAGAAGGACAAGAACTACCAAAAGCAGCTGGTTCCTGTTCTGGGGATGCTGCTCCATTTCGACCGGTAAGTCTTGAGACTTTCCCTCTCATCACCTGCGATATCCTCTGCATTGCGCGGATTGCTGACCGGCACAGGACCGATGAGCAAAAGTGGATGGCAGCCATCACATCGCGGTAGAGTTCCCGTGCGCTTGCAGGCCACTATGGGGGCCGAGAACATACCTGTAATCCCACCTGGTACATAGGATTCGTTATCCATTTCTTTCCATACCATTCTGATGCCTTGAAGCCCCTGTTGGGCCCTTACGAAGTCTTGTTCCCATTGGCGCGCCGTCAACCACAGGGCGTGGAACTAGTCACCCTTCAGTAGAGACGCGGCGCCGGTCCAGAACTCCCGGTGGGGAAGCCAAGCGGGTCCCCGGGTCTTCCAAGCCTGTATTTATACCCCCGGCGATCTTCCTCAACCATCTGCTACAGTTCTGTATCATCCCATCTCTCTCTCCTTCTTCTACCTTTCGTAGCTACTGAACCAATCTGCACGATGTCCGGCCAGCCGACCATTCGCCTCGCGACTCCGGAGGGCAAGTACTTCCTCTCCCAGTTCATCCCATCGGTGCCCCGCACCTTGACTAACCGTGTCTGGTATTCGATTGCAGATGTCCCCATCATCCTCCAGTTCATCCAGGAGCTGGCAGATTACGAGAAGGCCCTCCACGAAGTCGAGGCCACTCACGAATCCCTCCTTGCAACCTTGTCCTTCCCCGACAGTCCTCCCAAGCGCGGCTCGGTGTACACCGCGCTCGTCATTCCTCCCGCGACGCCCGAAAACCCGACCCCCAAGCCAGTTGGCATGGCCCTCTTCTTCTACAACTACTCCACCTGGCGCGCGGCTCCGGGAATCTACCTCGAAGATCTCTACGTGCAGCCGAGTGCGCGGGGTAACGGGTACGGCTTCAAGTTGCTCAAGTACCTGGCCGCCAAGGTCTTGGAGATCAAGGGAAGACGGCTCGAGTGGAGTGTTCTGAAGTGGAACGAGCCTAGCATCAAGTTCTACGAGCAGGTCGGGGCTAGAGCCATGGACGAGTGGACGAAGATGATGGTCGAGGGCCCCGCCTTGAATCAACTGGCGGAGGGACTATGAGTCACTCGGAGGATTGTCCACAAGCATTGGAAGGAGTGAATCCTTATCCAGATAGGGTAGAGCCTGAGCGGTTCGACAACGCTTTGCGTATGCGGCTTGAGCATCACACGAGGAGATAGATCTGGAGACCTACCGGCATATCCGCCGCGGCTCGCAACAAACGCAACCTCATCGCTCGAGAGACCTGATTCGAGGCAGCAAGGGGAAACCAAAGACGGTTCGATTTGTACATATAGCATCTATGAATATAGCTAGAATCCGCATCCAATGAATCATGCATCATGACGATGGGGCGACGATCGCCCCCCAGCCACGATCAGGGCTAACCCTAGCACCAGATCGGATCGGTGGTGACGTCGTCATGGCGCCGCCGATCCCCTGGAACTTCCTACTAAAACTAATCCCCTGGGAGGATTCCTCGACGGTTCTTCTGATCGCATCCATGATTGCTTGAATCTGCGCGACAATCCCTCATTCAATGGCTTCCACCATTCCGCGAGACCCCGTGCATAGCAACCACTATGTGGACTACGTGATTCGTTACAACTTTGGTGGTGAGACTGGTAAGATGGCGGTGTGCCCCGAGCAAGCAATCCCCCGTGCCGCTCCGACCTGACCAGACCAGACTCCTCCCAAGCCACCGAGCAACTCGATCGACTGCTGCGCAAGCTATTCGATGTTGGACTGCAGACGGAGGTGAGGCAAGGGGACGAGTCGTCCCTGCTGGTATTTGTCCGCGCATCGCGCAAAAAGAGCCTGAAACGCGCCCTCTATCAATCCCGGTGAGTGAGCGCTCCCTGTCCGGCCGGGTTCCGTCCACAATGCGCCTCTCTTTACTAAACCATTGGATCTTCTAACTAGCATTCGCGACTGGCTGTATGGCGTCCGCAATACCGAGCCCGAAGCGGAATCCTCCGCCGAGCCGCAGTCCGAATCGGAGCGTCTGCGCATCATCTACCATATGATCACCGTACCCAAGGAAGCAGGCGGCGCTGGCATCACCCCGAAACATGGCGAGTGGAAATGTGTCGATGCGATCTTCCCGTTGCATGATGAGGACATGAATAAGCAGTGTATGAGGGATTGGAGCCGGAAGACGTTCCTCTCCGCGGAGGATCTGGATCAGATACGGAACACGTTCGGAGAAAGTGTACGGACATGAGAGCCCTTGCATGCGTAATCTGCTGCTAACCGGTGCTCGATAGGTCGGCTTCTACTTCGCTTTCCTGCAGTCATACTTCAGGTTCCTCCTCTTTCCTGCCGTTTTTGGATTCTCTTGCTGGCTGCTGCTTGGGTCTTTCTCGATAATTTATGCCGTGGTTAACTCCCTGTGGTGTATCGTTTTTATCGAATACTGGAAGCGTCAAGAGGAGGACCTGAGCTGTCGTTGGCAAACGAAGGGTGTATCTGCTGTCCGACCCAAGAGACGCGAGTTCAAGCCCGAAAAGGAGGTTCACGATGAAAGCACTGGGGAGATCAGAGGGGTATTTCCGGCGACCAGGCGGATGTATAGGCAACTTCTAATCGTCCCGTTCGCCTTGCTCTCTGCAGTGGCATTGGGCGTCATCATCGCCACGTGTTTTGCCATTGAGATTTTCATCTCTGAGATATACAATGGCCCACTCAAGACTTACCTGGTAGGTTGAAGTCGCGTGTGAAGCTCGTGAGCTTTGCTGATAAGGCCAGGTCTTCATCCCGACCATCTTGCTTTCGGCTCTGATTCCGACTATGAGCACGGTCTTGGTGTCTATTGCAACCAGGCTCAATGACTACGAGAACTACGAGACTCAGCCCGCTTACGACGTGGCATTGACCCAGAAGATCTTTATTATCAACTTTGTCACCTCATACCTACCGATTTTCCTGACAGCCTTCGTCTACGTACCATTCGCGAGTCTGATCGTGCCGTATCTCGACGTCTTCCACCTGACCGTTCGGCCATTCGTCTCCAAGGAAGACGCGACCTCCTTGCGCACGGATTTCAACATTGACCCGGACCGCTTGCGAAAGCAGGTCATCTACTTCACTGTCACGGCGCAAGCAGTCAACTTTGCCATGGAGACCATTGTCCCCATGCTGAAACAGCGTCTCGCTCGTGAATACAAGCAGTACAACCGGAGAAAGAACGGGAAGCTCGAGTCCGAGAAGGGCTCGGAGGCCAAGCGCGAGGCTCTGTTCGATGATCATCCGGACGAGACTAAATTCCTCACCCGGGTGCGGAACGAGGCCGACATGGAGGACTACGATGTGACGGACGACTTGCGTGAGATGTGTATCCAGTTCGGATACTTGGCCCTGTTCTCGCCTGTCTGGCCGCTAGTCCCTGTCTCCTTTTTGGTCAACAACTGGATTGAGCTGCGGTCCGACTTTTTCAAGATCTGCATGGAATGCAAGCGGCCCTGGCCTCAGCGTGCCGACACCATTGGGCCCTGGCTCGAAAGTCTCGGGTTCCTGTCGTGGGTCGGCAGCATCACCAGTGCTGCCCTTCTGTACATGTTTAGTAATGGTCACGAAGGCCCGAACGGCGAGCCGACAGCGATCCGAGGGTGGGTGCTGCTGCTGACGATATTCTTCTCGGAGCACATTTACCTCATGGTGCGTTATGCGGTGCGAGCTGCCATGTCCAAGCTGGAGCCCCCGAACGTTAAGAAGGTGCGGACGGACCATTACATGATGCGCAAGAAGTACCTGGAATCGACTGTTGGTGCACAGAGCAGTGACGATGAGCGGGAGGACAACGAGCAAGACCATTCCATGGCGGTCCCGGATATTACTCGGAAGTCTTTGGAAGAGGATGCTCGTGAATGGTCGACTCATGACACCGACCCCGCGGAGAGGTTCTGGATGCGACAGAAGGGGTGGAAGGAATCGGCCCATGTCGGAGCGACCATCATCAAGACGCTGGTGACGGAGCCGACGTCGAAGAAAGAGCAATGATGAGCCCGAGCGAGGTTCATTGCGTGATTGATGATGTGTCTTGTCCGTCCTTGATGATGTCTCCGCCAGGTCACACTGATGACCGGTATCACAGAAGTATATAAGTTATGAGTGGTGGGGAACCCTAATGTCCATATATGCCCGGGAACGTTTGTATGCTGGTCCCGCGTGGTTTGATATCCTTGCTGCGTTTTTCAGTGTCATGTATACGCGATACTCCAGCCCTGTCAGACTGCTGTGTATTATCCCAGGACGGATACTTAGTTACGCAAACCCATGATGAATATGAAGCCTTTACGGAGTACAGCGAACATGTACCCTTCAAACCATAACCCAGATGTACTCCGTACTAGTACAACTAGCCACTCAAACAGGTGTGAGATCAATGCACCAATAAAAACCGCGCCAAACAAACCAACCAATCCCCAGCTGAGTCAGACCGAACCCACTGCACTGGCATCCTCGGCCCTGTGACGCCGAAGACCCGACATTCCAACCAAGCGGTCGGTCGAATGCCGGCGGAGCAAAAGCGATCGGAGATAACAGGCGACGCTACCTACGATATCTGGCCAAGTGGCGCGAAAGAGGGGAATAATAATCCACCTTCACAGTGGTCTTATGCAGATGAGTGAGGCATCCTGAGTGCAATTCCGTCGAACAGCGCAGGAAAACCGTCGGCCGCTTCCAGAGGTTCCGTGGAGGGGGACGGTTCGGACGCTCGGACCATGGTGCCGGGGGCAAGGGATGAGTCAGCACACATGCCGGATCAGTCATCAACCGGGAAACAAAGAGGATGAAAACAGAGGGGTCGAAATGATTCCAGTTTACTGATGCAGTAGGAAAGTAGGGAGGATGATATAGTATGTTCATGAGGAAGTAGAGGACTGAGTACGAGCCATTGGCTGGGAGGGGATGAGAAAAGACCAGGCAGGCAAGTACCACCGTGGTAGCCGGGCGATCCTCACAGATTCACCGGCTGGCCCTTTTGTTCGCCCGTGCCAGGCGGCCAGGCTGCCAGCCCCCTCCAAGTCAGAGTCTCCCCCCTCCCCGGCACGCTCCCTCTTCCCATCCATTCCCACTTCCTCGCTTTCCCTGGTCCAGTGACAGACCAGCCGTACCCACGTCACTTTCTGACTGATACTTTAACTAATCTTCTCTCCTCCCCCCTCTTCACAACTCCGTCAGTCCTGCTTACGAGATCAATCCTCCCAATCTGCCCAACCCACCCCCCCGTTATCGCCAATAATAGTCAGCATCAGAACCTCTCGAACGGTCTTAGCTAAGGCCTCCGCGACTGGACTAGCGAACGAGCCCATCTCCGGCCTCTCGTCTGCTTACCTCATCGTCCTCCCCCGTTTGTCCTCATCGTTCTCTACTTACTTCCCTCCTCGGACCCCAAGAAATCGTGCTTGTATACTGGCCGAGCGTGTCGTCCGCCCCTGTGCTCTTCTTGAATTGGTGCTATCGTATCTTTTTCCCGGCGCGTCCCTGTTGTCCTTAGGCCTATATCCTCGATGCAGCCCACACTAGCCCCAGCGCCGCATCCAAGTATGCAAACTTCTGCTCAGGTAAGCAGCCTATGCTTGTCGCGGTTTGTCATCAGATCGCGTTGTCCCATCTACCCCGTTCCCCAGATTCGCCCATCTCATGCCCGGCTCGGGAGCTCGGTCTCTGGTCGTGATTGTGACGGCCGTCGCCCTGGCCGGAAGAACCATGCCGGATAACCGCCATGTGTTCACGACAGGGTGTCTCGAGCTCTTCGCCGGTCGCGTCGACTCGATAATCGTGCAGTGATGCTAACAGTGGGGTTTTCTTATAGGACCATGCGGATCAGGGTAAGTGAACACTTCTCTCAGCGAAGGGAGGAAGGCAGAAAACTCGAAGCGATGGGGGGAAAAGTCCTACACTGATCGCGCCGGCGCGTTCCCGGACGGCGTGCTGCCTTTTCGAACCCTCGGCTTCACCGATGTTTATATAGAATGCTAACACGCGTGTTTGATCACTAGTGCTGCATGACCAGCTGCTAGCTGCCCATCAGCATCTGTCGCACCCACAGCAGGCGCGCCCGCAAGCTCCGACCGCACAGCCCCCACACATGCAACCCAATACCACCAGCCCTCGAGACCAGAACAACATTGACCCTGCCATCTCCGGCGCCGCTATGATGAGCGGTCCTCCACAGACGCCTCCCCAGCCGGAGCCCACCGGCCAGGAATCCCCCAAGACGTACGGCAAGCGACCGCTGTCGACGTCGAAGCGCGCTGCTCAAAACCGTGCCGCACAGGTAAAGTGGACATTTGTCTGGACCCAGCGCTGTGACTGACCCAAACAGAGAGCGTTTCGTCAGCGCAAGGAAAGCTATATCCGCAAATTGGAGGAGCAAGTCAAGGAGTTTGAGGCCACCAACGAGGCTCTGAAGCAACTGCAGTCCGAGAACTACCAGCTGCGTGAATACATCATCAACCTACAATCGCGGTTGTTGGACTCTCAGGGCGAAGTACCGGAGCTGCCTGGGAACATCGACTTGAGCCAGCCACGGAATGACATGCCTGTTCCACCGCCGGGTGCTGCGTCTGCCACGGGGCCCGCGGCAGGCCCTGGTGGTGCTCCCCAGCAAATGCAGGTTCCGAACCCGGGTGCGTCGAACGAAGATATGAACTCGCTAAATCGCATAGCAGTTGCTGGTCTGGGCATGCGTAAGCACCCCAACGAAGAGGCGAATTTCCTCGGCAACAACTTTCAGACTCGTCGCCCGCGCAATGACGACGGCCAACCCGATGGGTCCGAAGCCACGAAAACGGAGCCTCCTCACGGGTTGCCCGTGGTCTCATGAGCAACCAGTTATATTCCTTGTGCTGTCATTCCTGTACCTGTCGACTTCATACGCTCAGATATATCATCACCTCACTGTGTCTTTTCGATATCTTTTTTCCGTTCGTATCTTCTCTGGTGTATGGCGTGATGTAACTAGGTATCAATTCTGGCCTCGGAGGAGCGGTGTTTTGTGTTTATTCGGACTTTTCACAGTCTGGAGGTTCAAACCTTGAAGAAAGTATCGCCAGCATTGTCAATTCGATTGGTGCTTCTTTCTTGTCACTAGTTGTCAAATGCATTGGTCTGGCCATGGCTTTCCGTTCCTTGAACATCTGCATACGATGTACCTTCTGTGCGTCGATGAGGAGGACCACTCCAGTCCAGTGACCGATTTCACACTCCATGGGACGCCTCTATCCTCGTGAGCACTTAGAGAGGTATTTGGAGCCTCGAGCACTGACGGAAAATCGTAATGAAGTGTCTTTTATGGAACTCGAGCCTATTATTGAAATGTTTCGTCACTGCAATTTATCAAAAATAATCAAAGTACCATATCAAATCTCACTCTATACAATAGTCAGTCCCCTTGAGAAGTAAACAAGGGAATCCCTGCTAAATATTCCTCATAACCCCTGTAACCCAAATGTATTAGATACTAGTATGAACATGGGGTCTATACCGCCCACCGCTATCGGGCACCGAGTTTGCCAGGTTTGTCTACCCCGCTCTTCCTAGCGGGGAACCGACCAATGTTGATACTTGATCCGATTCCATACCCCGGCGTCCTTCCAATCTTCTGTTAGTTAGTTGAGTCGACATCCATCTTCACCACGCTCGTCATCATCAACTCTCAATCAAACTTACCCGTCCGGGTTGGTTGCTAGTACGATTAGTTCGATGACAACAGGATGGCAGCTCCCATCCCCGCCGGCGATGATGATGCGCCCGCATACCGCCCGCGAAGTTACCAGGTTGAGATGTTCGAGGCGAGTTTGAAGGAGAATATTATTGTTACGGTTGGTTCTGATTTTACTCTGTTGGAGGTTGGGATTTGTGCTGACGTTCATAGATGGGGACGGGGAGTGGGAAGACGCATATGTATGTTGCTCGCCTTGTTGGATTTGTCAATCTCCAGCACGGATTCGATTCAGGACTGTAACTAACAGTTCGATGTTAGTGCTCTACTACGCATCATGAGAGAGTTGGAGAGGAATCCACACAAGGTGAGAGATGCGCCACATGATAACTATCGAGAGGATGTTTGGCTTATCTGCAATCTAGTTAATCTGGTTCCTAACGCCTACTGTTGCATTATGTTTGCAACAGTTCAAGACCATCTCAGAGGGAATCCCCGCCGTCAGAGCGAGGACACTTACGAGTTTAGACCGAGTGGAAAAATGGACGGAGCAGCCGATCTGGGACGCCATTTTGAAGGATATGCAGGTGGTGGTGTCGACGCATGCGGTTCTGGCGGATGCGATGAGTCATGGGTTTGTGAAGATTACGCAGTTGGGGTTGATGGTTTTTGATGAAGGTATGTTATTGCTTGCAAATACTGATTGGAGGGAGATGCAGGGATGATGGAGGTTGGTGTGAGGCTGATGCGGTTTGACAGCCCATCATTGCATGCGACGTCATCCGGCGAATAAGATCATGCAGGACTTTTACCACCCGGCTTTGGCTAGGCATGGTCCCGATGCTGTTCCGAAGATTTTGGGTCTAACTGCGAGTCCGGTGGTGAGGTCAAATCGGCAGGAGTTACTGTAAGTGCGGTGCTGTGGAGGGTTATTGTGTCTGCTGATCAGAGCAGGATGATCGAAGCCAATCTTGATGCAGTGTGCAAGACACCGCGTGTGCATCGGTCAGAGCTGCTGACGCATACGCATCGCCCGCATTTGCAGCAGATTATGTTCATTCCAGTTCAACTTGAGGATTCGCAAGCTGGGAGTGAGACGTTAAGAGCGCTTGTGAGGACTTGGAGTTCTCTCAGCATTGAGGATGATCCGTATATCAAGAAGTTGAGAAGGAGCCCACTGGATGGACGGGCGTTGCATCATGCGCTTGCAACGGGAAAGACCTACTGCAATGAGCAATTGAAAAGATTTGTCTCCAGGAGCCTGCACATCTTTGAAGAGCTCGGCGGATGGGCTTCGGACTACTTTATCCACGCATCTGTTGAGCAGCTTAAGGCGAGAGCCCGGGATTCTGTGAACACATCGGCTTGGTTCGACGAGGAGAAGTCATATCTGTTGGATATTGTGACTAGGCTACCTACTCCGCACATCGATCTCACTTCCACGGACCCGGCTGCTTTCCGTATCTCACCAAAGTTTGAAGCATTGCTGGCCTTTCTCGATGCAAAAGGAGAGCCGCAATTCTCAGGGTTGATCTTTGCTGAACAGAGGGCCACGGTGAGTGTAATGGAAAAGCTGCTTACCATCCACCCTTTGACGAAGGACCGTTTTCGATGCGCTGCCTACGTCGGCTGGTCCGGCGGTGGCAGCAAGGATGTTCTGGGTGAGCTCCTCGATGCCCAAATGCAACGCGATACGCTGAGCGAGTTTCGGACGGGTCAGAAAAACCTGATTGTCGCGACAAATGTGCTGGAGGAGGGCATCGACATCAGCGCTTGCAGTGTGGTGGTCTGCTATGATAAACCGCCGAATTTGAAGTCGTTTGTGCAAAGGCGAGGGCGTGCGCGACACCGGGAATCCACTTATGCGATCATGTTTGCAGCTGATGATGATTCTCTGGAGCTGAGCAAGTGGCAGGACCTGGAAAGGGCTATGATCGAAGCTTATGAAGATGATGAACGACGACTGCGTGAGGCATGGGCCCTGGAAGCTCTTAACGAAGAGGTGCCAGACAGATTTGAGGTAGAATCTACTGGGTATGCATTAATGTTTGTTGCATTTGTGGATTGAGCTAAATTGGTTATCTAGTGCTGTTTTGACAGCAGACACAGCCATCGCACACCTGAACCATTTCTGCGCAATTCTGCCTCGTCAACCATATGTGGATAACGATCCTGAATATTCTTTCGAGAAGGATGACGCTGGCCTTTTGAAAGGAACCGTCATGCTGCCCTCGTGCGTACATCCCGCAGTCCGTCGTACTCAGGGCCAGCGATGGTGGCAGACCGAGCGAGCGGCCAGGAAAGAAGCAGCCTTTCAGACATACAAGAGTCTCTACGAGTTTGGCCTTTTGAGCGACCACCTGCTCCCGTTTAAGAAAAATATAGAGGTCAAAGCCAGCAATATCAGCAATCTACCGGCCATGATAGAAGTCTCGGAGCAATATGATCCCTGGGTCGACTGGGCTTGCTCGTGGTCATCGCCTGATGTGCACCAGACACGGATTGCTGTACATCATAATGGGGATGCTCACATGTGTATCAGGTTAACCACTCCAGCGGGCCTGCCGCCTGTTGAACCTTTGACCTTGTTCTGGGATAGCGAGACGGTATTTACATTGGCCTTTGACACAGCGGAACGAGTGACGGGAATCGCAACTGAGAGTATTGATCACATGCGACTGGCCACCGCGCTCTATCTCCAGGCGACAAGCTCTCGACAACTGGGTCCTGATCAAGATTATGTGGCCCTGTTTGCGCCTGATCTTCCTCACCTTGAACTATCCGGATGGCTCAACCAATACGCAGGATACGAATCAGCGCTAGAAGTTTACTCCCGAAACAACTTCCCTACGATCATGGGTATAGTGCGTGATCGCTCACGCTACAGTGAGCCGATGCTTTTCCGAAGGTGGGTTGTGTCGGGAGAGGATGCTACGCCTATAGTCGAATTGGAATGCGATCCCATTCCTCGTCGACGAAACCTTTTGCAGCGGCAAACGCTGGCTATCAAGCCACTTGGTGCTGCTGACGCCTCTGAACCGTCCTCGAAGATGCGGGTCATTCTTGCAGAACGGTGCACCATAGACAGGCTTTCATATGCTGAGACCATCTTCGGGCGCTTCATATCGGCTATTGTTGATAGATTAGAAGCAACGTTGGTTGCTACCAGACTATGTGAGAGTATTTTGCGACACCTTAACTTCACAAACATTCGCCATGTAATCACCGCCATCACGGCGCCATCCGCGCAGTCACCTACTAATTACCAACGATACGAATTCTTTGGGGACTCGGTCCTGAAATTCACCGTCTCGTGTCAGCTGTTCTTCGAGCATCCAAACTGGCATGAAGGCTATCTGTCCGAAGGAAGAGATGAGATTGTTCAGAACCCTCGCCTCGCCCGGGCTGCTCTTGATGTCGGCCTGGACGCCTTCATAATGACTAAAATGTTCTCTCCCCGGAAGTGGAATGCGCCTCTGATCTCCGAGAAGATCAGCATTACCCCCCGTCGACGGATGATGTCCATGAAGGTATTGGCAGATGTCGTCGAGGCGCTAATAGGAGCAGCCTACATTGACGGTGGCTTTGCTGCCGCACACGAGTGCATCTGCCGCTTCCTACCAGAGGTGAATCTGGAGCATATCCATAAAACCGAGAACCTTATCCCCAAAGACGGCGTGACCAATCACACATTGAACGACGACAAGCTGATGGAGCGCATCGGATACACCTTCACCAACCGATCCTTCCTCGTGGAAGCACTCACCCACCCATCCTGCCAATTCGACGCAACCACACAGTCCTACCAGCGTCTCGAATTCCTCGGCGACGCCGTCCTAGACATGGTAATCATCTCCACACTCCTCGACCACCCCACCGAGATCTCCCAAGGCGACATGACCAAGATCAAGCACGCCGTCGTGAACGCAAACCTCCTCGCCTTCTTCTGCATGGAATTCGCCCTCGTCGAGGAACGCACCCTCGTCGAGCTCGCCCCCACCGGCAATATCACCCTAGAATCCTCATCCGAGCAGGTCGAACTCTGGCGCTTCATGCGCTACCAAGGCCAACACCTGACCAACGCCCGCGACCTAGCCCTCGATCGCCACCGCACCCTCCGCACCTCCATCATCCACGACCTCGAACACTCCCCAATCTACCCCTGGCAGAGCCTTTCCCAACTCAGCGCGGACAAATTCTTCTCCGACCTAATCGAAAGCATCCTCGGCGCCATCTTCATCGACTCCCGCGGCAACCTGGGCGAATGCATCAAGTTCGTAGACCGTATCGGTCTCCTCTGGTACCTGCGTCGTATTCTCACGGAGGGGGTGAACGTGATGCATCCGCGTAATGCTGCGCAGCAAATGGCCAAGGGGGAGATCTACTTCGACGCTAAGCGGGTTCCTAATGAGCAAGACAATGGCGCGACGTACCAGTGTGCGGTAACGATGGCGGGGGTAGAGGGAGTCGCTGTGCTAGTGGAGGGCTGCTTGACCAGCGAGGAGGCGGAAATCACGGCGTCCAATCGGGCGGTGGAGATTCTTGTTCAGCGGGGGGGTTCGTTGTGATTTGAGGTATCTGCTTGAAGATCTATGACATGTGGGGGTATATTTAGCGTTGATGGATGATACTACTATGTAAGAAGGGATTGGATGTTTGTTTGGATGAGTGATGATGTGATGAATCTATGCCTGATGCAACTAGCCATCTACCAATTTCAATCAGAAAAAATATCTCCACGCTAGAATGAGCACGACTGCTTCAAGTCGATTGATATTATCCCGTGACCATACAGCCCCTCAAGATCCACCACACTTGATACGACATACTATCTATTCCCTGTTGATCTCTGAGAGTATATGAGGGAGTGGGAAAGGCGAGGGAGAAGTGGTTGAGGGTGGGGTGGGGTTGAATAGGCATTCAGTTCAAGTTGGTACTTTGCGAGAGAGAGGGTAGGAGAAAGATGTTGTTTGCTAGGATTATTTGTATATGTTGAGTTAGTATGTAGGATTGATTATGGGAGAGTATTTATTATTAGATCACATGGTGGGGTTTCTTGGGTTGCTTTCTTAGTGACACGGTTGTATTGCTGGGATGGGTGATTATGTCTGGAGGCATTGGTGGGGGTATCGGTATCTACGACCTACTTACTCAGGGGGAGAGAATGAATGCAAGTCAGGGTTAGGGACGAACTTCCATCACTGGGGGAGCATAACCTACGGGGCGACGGGTGGGTACGATTGAGTGCAGTTAGATTAATGCCGCTGATGGACCCGCTATCCTAGAATATGACTGGATATTGATATTACCCTGCCAATAGTACTAATACTACATAGAATGTAAAGATCATCCCTTCCTCCGTCCACTCTTAGCACGCGCACGAGTCATTCGCTTGCTTGGCTCGGGTTCGGGTTCGGGTTCGGGTTCTTCTTCCTCTTCTTCCTCCTCCTCCTCTTCCTGCGACTGCTGCGCACTCTCCTGCTCTTCTGGGGTTTCAGCACCCGAGCTGCGTGACAGCTGGTCATCGCTGGCAGCCACCATTACCCCCTCGTCCGTCACATCGCCCATGGATGATCGAGTCTCTCCATCAACGCTGGACACCGGCTCCCACGTCGCCTCGGGCGACTGCGGCTCCTTCTGAATGCCTGCGAGCACCTTCTTTGCCTCACTTTCCTCCCCGTTCCACGCTCCACAGCTCCCGCATCTCCAACGGCCTAGCTCCTCCAACCGCTTCACCCCTGGGGGTGCCTGTCCGTTGACCAGCCGACACGTCGAGCAAATTAACACGATCCGGTTCTTCGGCTGCGTCTCATCCTCGCCTAGCAACACGTCCAGAAGCCGGTCATACCACTGTGAATGCTCCACGTACTGCGGGGCACTCGGGAACGCATTCGGCGCGAACCCAGGCTCCTCGACGCCCATATTATTCGGGGCACCCTGCTGGCCTGGGAACATGTGCGGGGACGGCTGCTGTTGCGGTTGCTGTTGGAAACCCACGGGTGGGGTTGGCGGATGTTGAGGAGTGGGAAGTTGCTGTGGCGTAGGTCTCCGGATGTTTGCGGTTGGGGGCGGAGGTAACCCTGTGCGCTGGACATGCTGCGGCGGCTGCTGCTGCTGCTTGCGCTTTCCGGTCCCTTCAGACTTGCGCTTCGCGTCGCCGGATTTGATGGAGTTCGAGCGCGTGGGTTTGGGCGGCGCCCCGCCGTATTTTTCAAGGAGTTGTTGGGTGGAATTCCAGCGCGTGGCCGTCTTGAGATCTTCAATGGTTTTCTCGCGCTGTTTTTGGAGGTCATCAAGATAGGATTGGGATTTGGTGATTCGGTAATCGTAGTAGCGGGTGGAGGCGGTGCGGATGAGGTAAATTCTATATGCAGGTGTTGAAGGTCAGATTCAGATGCATGCATGACGTGCGGAAAAGGGGCATGGGCGGGGGCGGGGGCTCAATGTGAGGGGCTGATGGTTTAGCACGTACAGGACAGGACCGCCGATGATCGCGGCATATTCAGTAAGGCCCCAATTCTGCCATCCGAGGACGAGGGCGAGGATGATGGAGTAGAGGAGGTAGGCGAAAGTGGTGTAGAGGGTCCAGAGGGCTTTGAAGCGACGGGCATGTTGACGGTGCAGGTCGAGGCGGGTGGTGGCGCGGGTGATTTTAGCGGAGAGGGCCGCGAGAGCTTTTTCGAAGGATGCTGGGGAGGTGTCCTCGGCCTGGAGAAGAATGAGTTGGTGGTTGGTTTTGGGAGGGGTGCTATGGTGATGGTGGGAGACCGAGACGTACCTTGAAGGGCCACAGGGACACCATGGCGAGAATCTCTTGTAGCGGTGGGTTTGGGGTTAATCAAGGAAAAGAGGCTGGTCGCGCTAGGAGTAGGGCATGGTTTCTGAAAGAAATCTGGTAAAAAGAAGGGATGAGGGTGAGTGGAGAGGGGAGAAAAGAGAGTATGAGGTGAAAAGCAGGCGGATGCCGGAGGAGGTGGCCGGCGACGTCAACGTCAGCAGCTCCCGCACAGACCACGTGCCCAGCCACATGACCGGCTCTTCTCGCTTTCTCGCGTTCAACTCTACCATCTCTCTCCCTACTTCCCCCTCACCGCTGCCATTCATCGCGGCCACTCCCTCACCAAGGGTTCAGGTGCCATGTCATTTCTTTAGTATTCTCTCGGACCCGCCGTGCTACTGCGTTGGAGTGAGTGCTATTTTGGGTAACGTCCGGCATCCCCTGATCCGGACCTAACGCGCAGTGATGTTTCCATGACTCCATGACGGATCTCCAGTCCCAACTACAGTCCATTCTGGAGGGAAGGCCAATCCGGAAGTTTCTCTGCGCAACCAGACTCCTTTTATATCTACCCAGGGATCCCGGATCTCCCCCAGATTCTCCCCTGGCATCCACTCTGGCTGCCCTCGTGAGCCCAGGCATCGTTCTAAATCACCATGGTCCAAGTTACCACTCTGGATTGTGAAAGGGACTAAGACCACCCTTGGACTGTCCACAGAAAAGCAAGTGCTCGCAGCCGGTGTCAGATAGGAGTCAGATGTCCCGGAATTCCCTCTCCACTCTGCGCAGGACCTATGTCCACAGCCATATTGTATGCGGGATAATACCAATCTGATACTGTCGCAGAGGCCAGTATTAACAGGCAATAACCCAATAGCTTTCGCTTCGCCCAGGGCAGCGTGAAGCTAGCTCTGTCAACACCAAACTCTCCGATTCCCTGCGTATGCCCATTGTATGGTCGAGAAGACTGGGCTTACCTCCAACTACCCGGTTGCCAGATTCTTCCGCCAGGTCATCCTCGACCGTTGCATCCTGATTTCCCTGTCCTCACGGATTCGGTATCTTGACCAGGTTGTTAGCAGGCTGGTAGCTGTATTCCAGTGTCCCGAGTAGTTCTGGATCCAGTCTCTACTCATCATTGACATCATGAGCCTGGTTGTCATCCTGAACACCAGCTGATCCCTGTAGCCTTCCTCTGGGTAATCCGCACAGCCGTGGCCTCACCGATGGAGAGGACATTCAGTCATGCAAAGGTGACGTTGGATGTGATCTCCATGAGACCCCATACCCCGGAATAACGTACCCGCGCGTTCCCGGGGCCGCTGTCGTTTTGACTTCCATAGTCTCCACTGTCTTAGTTTTATTTTCGGCTATGCTTTGATCTGCAAGCCAAGAAGTCGGCCAGCGCATCTAAACTGTCCGACTGATGGAGCCTGAAACCCTGTCTAGGGCCCACTGACAGATTCAAGATGTCGATAAGCTGCATGCTGCAAAAGGGAATTGCACCAAAGTGTGCACAGGTGGAGCTGGTCGAGAGGGTCCGCTTGGGCAAGGGTTCATTTTGCCTCCCGGGGGTTCGATCGGCTTTTCATATCCACTTCTATGTCAGGGTGGCACCGGCGCCTCCGAAGGGTCTGCAAAGGGAAACCCATCCTATCTCACTATTGGACTCGGCATGGATCTCCCAATCAACCCCGAGTCTGGGGAACGAGCGATGGGTGGGGACGTTGCATCGTGGGGAGTAAATCTACTCTTCCCGACAGCTTATTTTGGTCCGGTCTCGCGGCCAGCTCGTATTCCTGAACTCCGCCCTGCGCCAACCGTTCGATAGACATACAATCCGATCGGATCTTGCCATCTGAAATTGCCTGACATCAGGACTGCAGGGTATCCCGGGGGATAATAGCCGCAATCGGTAGCTGCCTAACAATCCTCCCGCGACATGTCTTGTTCGTGTTTCTGCAACAACACGAGCTCTCCACCGCGCGGATTTCACGATTGGAGCGTCGAGGATATCCATGCTCACTGCAGCATCGACTCGACGGCTGAAGGTTTAAGACCTGCATCCGTGTGCCCCCGTGCGATGTCATCTCATTTCGTCGCCGGCTCGGCGTGTCCAGCATCTGGTCCGCTCCTATTCGAGCGTCGACGGTACTGCGCCTCATGACGTCGGCCTGGAACTATTTACGTGATGCTGTATACGAAGGACAAATCCAATCGATGGACTATTGAACTCATGGTACGCCTGAAGCCGTGTCGGGGCTGTACGAACTCAGAAGTGAGACAGATACGAAGACCGAGCCGCATGACCCTGAACCTCGCAAAAGGTATCCTTGACATCCAGGACCATCTATGAAGGCCAAAGGTATAAAGCAGGCCTTCTCCCTCGACAGTCAAAGCATCATTCAGCCATCCACAGCATCTCATCCCACTCATCTGTTGATCCTCCATAACCATTCACTTCCACCTTCAAACCAAACAATCCGTTCTATCTTCACAATGAAGTCCATCTCTGCCATCCTCGTCTCCCTCCTGGCGACCTCGGTTGCTGCTGGTCCTGTCGTCACCACGGTGACCATCGCCCTGGCCAATGACCAGACGGGCGCCCAAGGCAGTGCGGCCATCCCGGCCGACGGTAGCGAGCAGAGCATCCAGAACCTCTACGGCAACACCGGAGTGGGCACTAGCGGGGTGGTCAAGGCCTCGTCGGCGCAGTTGACCAACTTCCAGCAGACGACCAACTGCGTGATCAAGAAATACGGCTCGGTTCTGGCCACCCTGACGGCGCAGAGAACCTATGCGGACTTGGACGGCAACCCGAATGCGGCGCAGCCCGTGGATCTGAGTGGTGCGGTCGTCAGGTGCACTGTTTGATAGAGTGCTCGGTAGATATTATGGAGATGGGGTTAAGGTCTATAGTCATGTTGGTGAAGGGTTGGATGTTAATGATGGACGTGATGTAATTATTTCGGGACTACAATGTTGACTTGCTTGATATGATGACAGAGCATCCGTAGCCCTCAGCTCGCCTAATGAGCCCCATAGGGCCTTCAGGACAAGGGTCTATTGGGACAAGACCACTAGTTTGACAGCCAACGCTCTAAGAATAACCATAATGAGGATAATGGTCAAAGGCCCTCATCACTGCTGGTCCCCCGGCACTTCGGGACCGCCTTGGCCCCTTGGCGGTTGGCCTTACGACCTTGCGGCCTTGCTGCCTCATTCTCTCTCTCTCTCTCTCTCTCTCTCTCTCTCTTTCTCTTCCTCCCTTGTTCTCTCACTCTTCCTCTCACTCTCCTCTTGATTTCGCCACAGCAGCTCTCATGTTTATTGGTCCAAATTATCACGACGGCCCGAGAACAATGCCCTGAGGGAATAACGCAATGAATCGCCCTGGACCGGCCCCCGATCCAGAGCCAGGACCTGGTCTAGCACGTCCTGGACGACGCCCAGATCCTGCCATGATCACATCACACAATGTCACCGGATCCGACAAATCCGGGGGGTCCGACCCCGCGCCCCCCAGGGATTCGGCAGTGCAGGCCGTGCAGGCCATGGTTCGTCTGACCACCTCCTCCATCCGGTGGGTCGAGCAAAGCCGGGCCCTCGCGCAGCCTCAGGGGTGTGGCCACAGCCAATGCCTGGCCCTCTGCCTTCCTGGCCACATATCCGAAGCTCCTCCGCAAGGTTGATCTCTGCTATCATCCCTGTTCTGAAAGCAACCTTCACGTTGTTTTGTAACGGTATACCCGGATTCGGTTAACTATCAACAACAATGGTTCCCCATAGTGTGCTTGGCTTCCTGTTTCACCAACTCAATCCAGCTACCTGCATCTATCGCGGGATAAAACCGATCTGATGATCGGCCTTCGGACATCAGGGGGAGCGACTGCGTGCAATGTGCTCCCTAGGTGCTCCACGGTCCTAGTCTCCAATTTGTCGGCTGCAAAATCTACACGATCACATCCCATGGGCCAGAAGGATCTGGGGGACACATTTCCCCAAGTTTCTTTGTTCGCAGGTCTTCCGCGCCGAGTCTGAGCGCAGCGGTGGTTCCAGACTCTTGCGCTCACCGCGCTCAACCAAGGAACCGAGGTTGATCTCTGGCCGAAAGAAGTTCGGCCACAACAGCCTCATCCTGCGAGTCCAGGTCAGTTCATAGTTAGGCATTGGAGGGCATTGCTGATCATGTCCGGCTATTGTCTATCGCATGGTGCTCCACTTCGCGCGCCGGTGGGAGAGATGCATGACAACTAGAACATGCACGTCGGGGTTCTCCTGCAACTTACCCGATGCGTGCCGTAGACACCATGGTGCACGGTTCATCTGTCGGTTCCATGTTCCCCATCCGAGCATATCAGAACCTTATCAGCAAATCCCACTCGGTGCATTGAGGGGTACTAGAGCCAGCGCTAACCTTGATGAGCCGCCATGACTCCTGTCCTGGCCCTACTAATCGTTGGGGATGTTCTCCATGACAGCCTCCATCTCCGGACCAGTTATGGCTGCGCCTCTGGTACGAACCGTGCGTCGTGGGCGACGGAAATCTTTTCTTCTGGACCGCAGTCTTGACTTGGTCCTTTGTTATGTCCTGTTCCTTATATGCTATGTTTACGGTCTCTCTCTCCCCATTTCTTCTCGAGGATATCCCTCGATGTCCTTGAGAAACCTGAATCAAACAATGATTCAAGATGGGGGACGCCGCAAATGCATTCCCTAGTACGCCAACCGCTGACAGTTATACTGTCGTGGCTTTCGTTTCCATTTCCGCCTTCAGTTCTATGGGCCTAGTCTATCTTATTTTTGACTTCTTCAAACGTCGCCGCGGCCTATACTTCTGGAGTCTGCTGATCGCGAGTGTGGGAACTATTATCGCCTGCGCTTTTTGCTTACTGTTTATATTCGGGAATGCTGACACCCTCCTCCCCTCATCCATTGGCGTCGTGCTCTCCTACACCACCATCAGTGTGAGCAACTCCCTTGTCCTTTACTCCCGTGTCCACCTCGTCACCGGTGGCCGGAAGCCCCGATGGATCCTCTACATGATCATCGGCAGTGTTCTGCTGCTCCAATTCCCTCATGTGATCACTGTGCCCGCCGCGGCCGCCGTTCATGGCCGCGGTAATTGGACACAGGCGGTGATGATTCTCGAGAAAATCTCTGTGGTGGGCTACTGCTTGCGTGAGATGATCATCCTCGGATTCTACGCCTGGGCAACCATCCGTAACCTCCGGCCCCTGATCTTTCTCCGGGGCCGCCAGGGCCGGAAGCTGATCATCGCCCTGATCTTCGCGGGCGGTGTCTCCTTCGCTCTGGATACGGCCAACATGGTCGTTGATTTCACCGTCGCCAGCGCGGTCGTGGCGGCCTTTGTCCCCTTCATCATCAGTACCAAGTTACTGGTCGAGTTTGCTGCCCTGAACAAGCTTATTCGCCTCGTTCACAGTGACTCGGATGGAGAGTATCATAACTCCAACTCGACTGGGGATAACTCAGACCATCGTCATGTTCATACTCGTCATCAGGCCTTCCATTACAACCAGACTCTCACCTCGCCCGACAGTGTTGTGCTTGAAACCAAACGCAGCCGCAGCAGCGACCAGAACTCCAGCCCGCCGAACACCAACCACCGGACCTACACCAACGATCTTCCATCGATCGATGCCTCAGACTCCGTCGAGCTGGCCACACCACCCCGGGTCCACTCTGCGGAGCACTTGGTTCATGAGATACCTGATCTAGAGGCTGGGCCTCGTAAGCGGGAGGTTTCAGCCTCGGAGATCTGACTTGCTATTATACCCTTCCTTATACCTGCCTCCATGTAACGAAGTGCCCTTGGTCCGACCGTTTATATATCTATCACGATTTGACATCTCTAGCCCTGTGATTTAGCATGCGTGTACAGTCCTTACCTCAATTCAATTTACCCCATAACATTGATCATTTCTCACTAGCGCTACCGACCCTTTGAATAAATATACACATTTTGTCTACACCCCCCCCCCCCCCCCACCGGGGACCACCATTCAAAAAGAAAAAAGAAAACACAAATTAAAACAAATCACACCCTCATTAGAAAATATACTAGACATGTTTCTCTCTTCCGCCCCACTAAGCAGTATACAGTACATAGTACTATCACTATCCCTCTATTCTATCTTCTCCATCCCCAAACACAATAATTTAGAAAAAATCGTAACTCACTCTCACAACCCAAGTAACTCAATATACTACTACTACTACTACTACCACCACCACCCGCAAACATATCTCACTTCAGTTGCATAGGCTTTCATCGTAATCCCTGTAAGTACTACGTATATAATATCCTTTGAATCCAAATACTTACATTTGTTCCTGATGCCGTCGTTTCTAAAATAAGCAGTAGGATTGTTTGAGATACGTCTACTCCGTGGAATAGGATAGAATAAGGACGGGATTTATGTTTAGTACATCGCACCTCTACATGTATGATTGATTGAGTATACTTCAATGTCGAGAGAGATGATATCTGGTCTCAAGGCGGTGAATGAAAGGTCGAGGTCAAGGTATATTTATTAAGATGGATGAGAGGACTACGTACTAGGTGTGAATAATTATGTATCTAGTTCTATCTCATTTGGGTTGCGGGATAAGAGTTGTGTCTGTTTGGATAGTGTTGTTGTTGATTGTGATGATACATACTGTGTCAAGGGATGGAATGACATAGGCTTCCCTGATGGGAAGAAAGGTAAAAAGACAGAGAAGTCGCTTCTGAAATAACCCAATGCATGCAGATTTCACGCCCGAAAGATAACGATGGGTCCCATGCTTAGGTATGGTGACATATGGTACAGTGAGGAAAACATGATCATATGATCAATTGATAGAAAAAATAAACGAAATCATGTTTGCTATCTGGCTGTACGTATGCTCATTGACCAATAGACATAACATGCGCATATCAAACCATGATAGATGGACGGACTTAGATCCCATGTTGGAACGCAACAGATGTAAAGCCGAGACATATCAACTAATGGGGGTATACATTGAAGAACGAGATTTTGGAAAGATGGGGCCCGACCGGTCAAAACAAATCGCATAAAATGTGGATCACTCGTTTTCTTCGTCATCATGGCTGCCGTTGAATTTGCTGGGTTGCTTTTGCGAAATCGATGCAGAGAAGCTTGTGTAAGAAAGGTAGATAGAACGAAAGGCCGACATATAGCATGATCGAGGCATGTTCAACTTTCGTTAGTCGGTAGGTAGATTAGATGATCCGGGATAGAAGTGAATGGAGTCGTGTATTATTGCTCCTCGTGGGGAGTAGATGTGAACCAGCCGCCCTGCTCCCAGTCATAGCCAGGATGATACGTAGCGTTGCTCCTAGTACCTTCATCTTGGAGACCGTCAAAGAGCACTTTCAGACGATTGAAGTTGATAGGCTTCATGATCCATCCGTCGAAGCCCGCATCAACGTACAAGGACATATCCTTCTCCAGGAGTGAGGCTGAAACTGCAAAGACGGGGACTCGCTTGTTCAGCTTCGCGATTGGGGAAAGGGCTGCGTTGTCTGGTGATATGGCTTCAAACTGGCGAATCATCTTGGTCGAGTTGATCCCATCCACAATCGGCATCTGACTCGTATTAGTATACCCATCGCACACTGCCCAAGGAGGGATCATACCTGAATGTCCATCAAGACGACGTCAAAACGCGCAGAATCGTCGCGGTAGGAAGCCGCGCATTCTTCGCCGTTGACCGTTAGATGAACAGTGTGACCGGTTTTCCCAAGTCGCTTTTGTACAATCTTGCCATTGATAGGGTCGTCCTCGGCAACAAGAACACTGTACGTGCCGGGATGGTTCTTAGAGTCTGCTTCCGGAGGAGGAGCGGTCGTTTCAGTAGGCCCTGCAGAGTCTGTTTTAGGGTGTGGAGGTGGAGCGGATGTCGGAGGCGTCTCGCGCGAGTCAATTTCTAATGGTTTGGGGGTTGAGGGCAAGGTAACGACTTTGCGACGATCCGAAGATGGAAGCAGACCGGCAGCTTCATCTGTCGCGCGATCGATGGAAATCCCTGGCATGACGGCGGCACCGACCTCACCGTCAGACTGATGATTTTCACCGTCATGGCTACCATCACGTCGCCATCCCTCACTTGGAGCGGAGGAGCTATTATCGACTAGAACGAACTCTTCCTTTGCTTCAAACGGAATCGAGCCATCATCCGGCGTCGGGGGGCCCGAGCCATCAAGTGCATCGGAGGGCGCATCATCTGGAGTAGTAAATTGGAGCCAGATTTGGAAGCGACTGCCCTTCCCTTCCTCGGACCGCACGGTGAGCTGACCGTGAGTATTCCGCACGATGCGGGAGACCAGAGCAAGCCCCAGCCCCAGGACACCTTTCTCGCGTGGATTGGTATTCTCCTGCGAGCCCCCATTTGCATCTCGATCGAAGAAGTAGCTGTCATCTTCCGAGGAAACCTGCTCCAGTTCCTGGAACAGGGTTTCGAGCATAGCGGAAGACATGCCCGTCCCCGTATCGAGGACTGTCATATGGATATTTGCCACCCCCGGCACCGCATTGCCAGGAGCCCGCCACATTTCAACAGTGACACCACCGGTGGATGTATGCTGAATGGCATTGGAGATCAAATTAGAGATGGCCTGCCGAACGCGCCGTTCATCGCCGACAACGGTTTTGGGCACTCCCGGATGAGTGCGGATGGTATAGTCGATCCCTTTACGGTGCGCCTCGCCGTCGAACATCCCCGTCGCTTCCTTGAAAACCAACGGCAAGTCGAAGGGTTCGTCTTTGATGAGGCTGTGTCCCTTTTCGGTATTAGTGAGATCCAGCAGATCGTTAATGACGTAGATCAGGGATTTAGAGGCGGAGTAGGACTTGGTCAGGTTGTCGCGAGTTTCGGTGTCAAGGGTCCCCTCTAGGGCGATCTCCAAGTAATTGACGATGGCGTTCAATGGGGTTCGGACTTCATGGGCGGAGTTGGCCAGAAGTAGCTTTGTCAACTGCGAACCCTCCAACGCCGCCTCTTGCTGTCGCCAGACCTTGATGAACTTGCCATACACCAAGCACAAGACGGCGGCGGTTTCAACTTCCGACTCGGTCCATTCGCGAGCCCGGTCGATGACCGTCTCGCTCCAGGCCTGGAAACTCGCCCGGGGCTCAAGGTGGCCATCCCGCAAGGTCTTCGTATACGGATTGCCACCCCATTTGATCTCAGTGAGTTCGCCTCGTCGAAAGAAGACGATGAAATCCTTGCCATCGGCCGAGAGAGGCACGTACAGCATTCCCGAAATCTCCTTGAATCCCGGAGGATAATGCAGGTCTGGGAAGTCCTTCTTCACATGATGCGATGCGACCACGGAGTTGAGCTGACGCATCTTGAGGAACTCGAGCAACGCCAGCATCTCCTGTGACTCGGTGGATTTCCCGAGAATTTTGGTCTCCCCTCGGATCGACAGGGCACCGTAGTCGGCATCGAATAGCTTCAGTAAGTCATCCGACGAAGCGATTATGTACCCTGAGGGATTGGCGTCGGTTGGAATGGTGTTGATGAGCTTGCGTGCCTGGAGACGGGATGCGTAAGAGAGACGCTCGATGTTCCGCGAGAGGGTATCGCCGATCAGCCGACACATCTTTCGAATTGGAAAAGGCACCCGCATCACGGACTCTCCGTGAGTGTGACATGAGATCAAGCCCCAGAGATCATGGGGGCTGTTGATGCTGATGGACATGGATGAACGGACCCCCATGTTGGCTAGATACTTGATGTGAATCGGAGACATCGCACGCAGGTAGGCGTGCGTCATATCCAACGGCGTCTTGAGGTCCTCAACGCTGCGACAGACCAGCCGGGAGCTCATTTGCTCACGGTCGTAGAGTATACGAACTTTATTGAGCCGATACAAGTCGCGAGCTTGCTTCGGAATATCCGACGATGGGAAGTGCAACCCTTTATACAGGTCCTTGGTCGTTCTCATGTCGACTAACTCTGCCACCACGGTTCCATTGGCCTCTGTATCAAACTGATAAATCATGACGCGGTGAAATCCGGTCAATTCCTTGACGATCCCAATCGTGATGTTAAGCAATGTATCTAAGTTTTGCGCATCACCCAGCTGATCCTGGATTTGGCTAACAATACTGAACACCTCCATGGCAGCCGCTTCGCCCCTTCGCCTGCGCGCATTCCGAAGGACTCGTAGTGGCTGGCTTATATTAACAGTGCTACTGGCTAGCTGATCCGGTGTCGGTTCGAACCCCAGGGTATCCGTTGGGGAAGTGGGTGTCGTCCGTCCCGTAGCATTCAGAGGATTGATGCGGTCATCCTCCAACTCGAACTCGCAAATGATCACGTCTCTGTGGGCCAAATTGACGTGAATGGCACACCAAAACCGTCGAGGCCGCCCCATTCGGTCATTAACAGCCAGGATGAAGACCTCCGGGCCATCCGCAGCGGGATCATATGCCTCGTCGCGAATGAAGTCAATATGATCCAGAAGGATGTCCGTTTGATCGGCCTGCAGTATGTCGGAAAAGCTCTCCAACGCAAAAAGACTACTTGGCGAGTGGCCTAAAATAGCCTCTGAGTTCTCACTGGCCACATGAACGGTCAGAACATCCCCCGGCTGTTCGCGCAGCACCACCATCACGCCAAAGGTTTGTACAGCGCCGGGAATGTGAATTGGTTCGTCTTCGCATGCGCGAAAAGAATCAGGGGTGTTGCCGGTTACGACAGCATGGCCACCCTCTGTGATCACATGCTGGAATCGCGCGGTAACGAGGCTGGCATCACCCCCTACTGGTCCTAGCTTTCGCTGTGCGGAATTCGTGTCCTTGGTGAGGTCTTGATCCTCCACGTTCGAGCTAGGGGAGTAGATCTCGGGAAGCTGCTGCGGAAGCCGTCCCATTCGGTCCGGAGTATTACTCGGTTGACTGAGGAAGGCATCGGTTTGTGGGGAAGTGGTGGATTGGGAATTCAATTGATCCCAGGTCTCCGCGTCAATGATCGAATACGAGCGCGCCCCACTCCGAGGCGAACGTAGCTCGGTCGTTACGGTTGGCTGGATCGCAGCGGTGGGAGGAGGGTTGAAGGAGATGATCGATCGAATCGGGTATACTCTATCTGTCCCGCCGACAGTGGCACCTTCCATGGGCGCCGTGTGCCCCTGATCCGGAACCGGGGTGTCTTCGTTCAAGGTCTCCGACACTTCGGGGGGCGGATTGTTATCCGTGGCGGGGGAATTGTTCGACACCATTTTTAAGACTAGGGCACGGTGGCCCTGTGAGGAATTGGGTTCTCGTCACGGACGGTCAAGGGCGCATTGGGGAGTAGGAACGGCAGGGTGACATCAGCGATGCGAGGACAGGTCCTCCACGTCGATTATTGAGAGGGAAAGAACGAGCTGATCGTTCTGTCCAGCCGACTAAACGCTCAAGAAAAAAACCTGGGATAAAGCCGACCGCACGAAGCTATTTGGCCCGGGACGTGGCGTAAGGTATGGAGAATCTCGGGGAGGTATGGGGAAAATTCTGGAGTATCGCGAGAACAGGATTAGCGGTGACCTGAAATCTGGCCGGCAGTGGGCAACGAGGCCCGACGGCAGGGCTGGGCAGCCCAAGAACATTGACATACCAGTGAAAGTGGGAGGTTCAATACCAAATGAGGGGTTGCAGGTGGGATGGTGACCGGGGAGCGATATAGCGGCGGCGATGGTGATATAGTTCGTGGCTCAATGCCCAGGAAAGGAGGCCGGAGAGTTACCAGAGAGAGGTAAGGGTCGGGAATTCAAACGCCCCTGGGGCAGGCGATCCAGCGACGAGGACAGCGGCGGTGCAGTCAGAGGGAGAGGAAAAAGATTCAGTTCATCGAGGGTCGGTGGTCCGTCCCCATGGGTGACTGCCAGATAGAGCGGGTAAGTCAAGGCCGCCTGCCCGCTTGGGGTTAGCCCCAAGCCGTTGATGGGCAAAAAGTTGGCAGCGGCCAATCACAGAGCCTTGAGGCCCCCCACTGGGCTTCCCGCCCGAGTGGGCGACGGTAAATTACCGTACGCCATCCCAAACGATCGGGCAACGTTCCTGCCAATCAAACCTTCAGCCTCCGCTGGCCTCCCGTTATTCCGGCTCGTCCGTATCGATATGAACTCCACTGCAGAGGCCCGACTAGGTCGATGCAAGTATCACTTACTAGTCAGTCCGACTAGATAAATCCTGTGGAAGCCCAACATGATTCAGACCTGTCTTTTGGCCCTGAATTCTTCCTTAGGAGAGGAAGAGCAGAGCAGGGTACTGGTTGATCCCCAACTCAGGCATAAGTGCTAGTAAGGTGGGTGAAAGTCAGTTGGGAGTGACAATAGTAGTCACAGTATTGAAGGATGCCATGGTGACATCATGGGATTGTTCCGGGGTACGATGTCCTAAGTACCAGTACTTAGTTATTGTAAGGACCCCTTAGTCATCGAATCCCTGCCATAATTGGGTTGTTATGCTCCCAGGGTTCACCAGATGGTGGCACTGACACTGGCAGGGCCACGTATGGTGTACCACATCGGTAGGTCCCCAGGAATCAGGTACTGGACGGGGGTCCAGGTACTGCACCAGCCATCCCACCACTGGGATGCATGTAAGGTTAACTCCGTGGCCCCGACGGATACGATCGTAACGATCTGCCCGGTCTTCTTGGGCCACTAGCCTGGTCGTGATCCGGTAAGATGCGCGGCTTGGTCGCTAGTCTGCCTGGAAACCCTTCAGAAACAAGATGTGTGCCGGTCGATTATGTAGTGTCTCCATAGTGAGGTAGGGCCGACTGCTGAGACTGGACTATATGATACCTCATTAAGGGCTCCTCTTCTCCCCGACAAGCTTGGACTGGTCCACCGCGGTGTCCACTCGTAGCTTGCCGATGCACCGCACCGGTCTCATGCACGGATCCAACCCATTCGATCAGGGCCCAGCTGGTGACGATGATTCCGAGCCGGCCTTCAGCCTAGTTCCGAGTTCCGACCCACTCCTCCCCCCGGGCTCGTCAGAATGGCCCTCGCGATCCCATCTTATTCCCAGCTTTCATTCTGCGACTTGGTCTACATCCGCTGTCTCAGGGTCGGACATCCGGCCCCACACGGAGGTTCGCTAATTACACCCAAGAATCACGGCCGCTGGGGAAAAAAAATATATATATATATATATATATACAAACCCGGCTGTATGTACAAGTATACTCATCTGAAACTATCTATCAATGCTTATATACACGATCACAGAAGCCGAACCCCAGGGACAGTGGGAGTCCCGTGCGCTAAATGAGCGGCGTGGGAGTCTCTCGGGAGTGAGACAGGGGGGGTGGAATAAGTTGCACTTCACGGAGAGCGGGGTAATTCTGAAGAAGTAACGTGCTGACTTCTTCGTTCGGATAAAATCAGACTGTCCATGGAGATGGCGGTCCACGGATACCGTGACTGCCTTCGACTATTGGCAGGGGCCGCATGTGTTACATCCCCAGTGATCTGGTCCGGATCAACAAAGGTTGGGAAGTCTTCCTGATCCGACGAACTCGATTCCGAGTGGCGTGTATTCACAAGCGAGACAAGCTTTCTCAGGACACCAAACTCTAGCTTGAGCTTGACACTATAGACGGCGGCCTTGAGAGTGGTCTGCAGCGTGTAGAGGCCGACGTACTCGAGAACCAAGAGTGCGACATCCAGCAGAATGATCACCAGGTTGATGGCGATCAACTCATACATGGTCTTATGCCGCTCAGGGTCCTTCTCCGGTCGCAGCCGGAGGAGCTTGAGGGTCTCAAATATGTAGATGAACGAGATGAATATCTCCTGCGCGCAAAACCACGCCAACTGCATCCGCTCCACCACATTGTATCCCTTAATGATTGGAACGGTGCCGATATAGATGGTGGAATAGGTGAGAATGGTGGTGGGTATCAGCAAGACGATGGCGTCAAAGATGATCAGGTAGAGCACCCGCCGGAGTAGCGTTTGGCTCTGGACCACCAAGTGGAGCCGGGAGTAGAGGACGATGGATTGGCCGGGGACCATGAAATAGAAGCCGATCGTGGAGAAGGTGACCGCGAACCAGATCGGCCCAATGGCGAAAAACTCTAGCAGATAGCCGATGGCGTGGGGAATGACGCCAAACACAGCGGAGAGTAGCATGGTCCAGAAATAAAGACCACTATAGCGCGTGAAGGTGAGGAAAATGAGGATGACAAGTTCAACGGCATTGTAGAGAGCAATTGAACTGAAGACTGCCATGAGAATTTTGATCACGAGGCTGCCCCCTTGATAACCTCCAATGAGGCCCTCGGGTGGACTGGAGAGGGAGTCCCACATGTCGCGATAAGCAGTAACGTGTGCGCTGGGGTAGAGTGAGGGAGCAGGCCCTACCCTCCCAGACTTTTCAGAGTCAGAGAGTACGGGCAGTAGACCGCTTGTAGATTCCAATTGCAACGGGTTGAAGAACGGAGCGCCATATCAAGTTGGTTTTAAAGTCCGGTGACTCGAGTCATGATTCCAGGCAATCGAGCGACGAGACGAAATGGGAGATGTGAAACCAAACCACGCTTTATTTTGCATCCTTATCTTCACCAAGCCGATCGCAAGGGGTCCCGAATGACTAGGTCCAGACGGGCCTCCTTTAATTGTCGCGCAGGTCCCGTCTTTAGAGAGCGGCCATGGAGCGCAAGCCAGCGCCGGCGTTCTATTTCTGCGACGAGGAGTAACACCGGTGACGATCAGGGTGGGCGTTCGTACCGGTTGTACCGTTCGTACCGACCGAAGGGAGGGACCCTGAAGCGCGACAGGGGAGAGAGGGTCGGAAGGTTTCTGGATGGCGCCACAGAAGGTCTATTTAAAGTATAGTTGAAGGAGGTCGCCGAGAGAAGAAAAGCGCAAGGAAGGGTAGGGAAGGAGAAGGAAAGAAGGGAGGGGGGAGAAGAGAGTGCAGAATAAAGGGACGGACTCAACCCGCCGTGGAATGGCGATGAAGATGTTGGAAAAGAGAAAGGAGCGGGGAGGCGAAAGACAGAGAAGCGAGAGACAGGAAGAGGGAGAGGAAAGTCCGGGGTTGAAACCACCGGCTCGGGTTCTGCGCGCGCTCTGCTTGGTTCTCGCCGGCAGGCACTAGGCCGGGCGGGGTCTAGCCGGGACCAACTGAAGGACTGCCGGGGCAGCGACGAACTCGGCAAGTGGCTGTGGCTGGTGGGTGGGGCTGAGTCCATCCATGGTCACATGCCCTCCTCCTGGGATCGTCTCGTCCGAAACCAACGCCCCAAAGTATATGTTCGTATCCGACCTTCAACCTTTCCCCTCTTCCAGAAACCCTCTTTCCTGCCTCCCAACTTCCATGCCAGTGGTACCAGGGCTGGATCAACGCACTCTTAACTTTATACCATACCCCAAGCGTCTCTAAGTTGCCCTTTACTTTTCCTATTCGGCCTCAGCTCTGGGAGATCCGTCTCAGGCTATGGAGATCAAACGCTGCCGCATTCAGAAGGAGACTAGAGTTGCAGATTTACAACAGGGTCAGCTAACATTGAGTATCTACTGAAATACTCTGGGCCTTTCCATCCCTGGCCTCGGGCAATACCACCAGCCTACGATGGCAAAGCATTTGCCCGATAGTTTGGTCTCGAGGACCGTGCGGTCGTGTTCTTCCGGCACATGCCCTCCACATCCCAATCTTCGCTGCCTACCCCGTTCCGGACCATGAACAATCCGTCTATATCCCACTGGTTCTTGATGCGCCGTAGCCGCTCATAGTGGCGATCCCAGAAAGCCGTCTGGAAGTCGTCCTGCGTGGGGGCGGCCTCGTTGAAATAGACCCCGGTACTGCCTGGGTCGATCGAGGTGAGAACCGGCGCATTTACTCGGATAAGCTTCTCAAGTGCAGCAGCTTGCGCTTGGAACGTGGGGGGGAATGATTGCATCAAGACTACCAGGAGGGCAGATGACCGCCAATTGGGATGTACACAGGTATGCATCCCACTGGTGTTGATGTTCACCTGTCCGCCAAGCACATTGACCGTCACCAGCGCACCAGGATCCAATGCAAGCTTCGAGAGGGACGCCACCAGACCTGAGGGGCCGCGGATGCTAGCCATAAATGACTCCGACACCACTTTACTGCTCTGCAGGTATCCGACTCCGCCAATATCTGCCTGTTTGGGGATGGCTAGGAAGGTGCTGATCTTGGGGTACACAGTAGAATGGTACTGGTACTTGATTCCAAGCCAGCCGAGAAGGCTTAGGAAGGGCCGAACCTGGCTATCGACCAATTGTGAATTGGTCTCGTTCAGCACAAACATGGTCCAGTTAACGAACCAGTGGAAGTTCGACAGGCGACCTACTATGTACTGCCCGGAGTTTCCGTTGACAGACATAGACCGAGTCAGGCTCACAACGTGTGTTACGGTCTGCCAAAATCTATCATCTGCCTCTGTGGATGTGAAATGGATGGTGGATATAACGGACGGCATATCTGGGAATGCTCGCATTGTGGCTCTGGTGACAATGCCGTAGGTGCCCCCTCCGCCTCCTTTGAGGGCCCAGAACAGATCCTGGTGTTGGTTATCATTTGTAATGATCAAGTCACCCTAGGCCTGTTAGCGCGATAGCGATCCATGGGGGTCCGCATACCTGTGCAGTCACCACCTCCAGTTCTAGGACATGGTCTGCTGCCAAGCCGTACATTGGACTCAGGACAGTTGATACTCCGCCCCCTTGAAGGTATCCCCCGGCAACCCCCACCGTGGTACACTCTCCCGCTACAACAATATACCCTCGGGAAGCTGCCGCTGCGTAAAGCTCGCCTACCATGACCCCGGCCCCTATCGTGACGGCTGGGACCCTAGTGATGGCCGAGATATTTACTCTAGAGTGCCCCCGAGAGGCGACAAAGTCGTTATGGAAGGTGATGTTCTTCAGGCGATTTGTCAGAATCTGGAGAGAATAGGGGGCACCGGAGCGACCGCAGGAGTCATGACCTGTATTCTTGATGACCAACCGGAGATTTCTTTGCTTGGCAAATCGGACTGCTTCCTGGATCTCGTCGACCGAGTGGACCACTGCGGAGTACCACGGTATGCGCCCTTGCTGACATGTCGAGTTTGGATTGGCCTCGATGGCGCAGCTCTCGTGCTTTTGAGGCCAATTCTCCCAGTTGAAGCTTTGCAGGGCTCCTGTGATTTGCTCGTGATGCTGGTTAACAAGACCTTTCCAACACAGGCAATAGACTCTTCGCACCTGGTTGCGCTGCGCGCCAATTAGCGTCGGATTGCAAACGAGCGAGCTCATTGCAGGAGGTACGGTTATAGAAGGGTTCATGGCAGATGTGGCCGATCGGGCGCACTCGAACCAAATGACCGTGGATGGAGTCATTCAAGGCTTTCCAATCGTGTTCCGAAGGCCAGCATGCGTCGCCTGGTTGACACCGGCATTTGACACTGCCGCTAACCAGGGACAGCAGCCCAAGGAGCAACCCCACAATTGCCAGCATGATTAATTTGTTGCGGTTGATGCTGACGAGTGAGAATGATGAGGTGGGTATTATCTGTACATTCGCTGGGGTATCGAGGGAAGGACCTACCTGGGGTTGCCAGGCTGGCAGAGGGGTATAGCAGGTCGCTCAACGATGGCCAGCGACCGTCATACTGTTGTATGAATCCTACATGGATATGTGCGAGCCCGTCGTAGGCTTAGTAGAAAGTAGTACAGATGGGCTTCAAGGAGGATTTAATACCTCACTCGGGATATTTGAAGTAGTACGAGGCAGCTTGTTGTATAGTATGCGATATATCCGTTGGCAGGGGTAGAAGCAGGAGACCGTGAATTGCCATCTGGATAAGATCTAATTGTCACCTGCAATTGACTCGAGAGGTCGGGGATTCGCGCTCAAGCCTGCAGGCGGCGGCGTGATGCCTTCTTTGTTGGCGGCCCGATCAACAACTCCGGCCTCCTACAACTTCCCCCAGCCATGCTGATTTTCTCCGGACTCCGAACTCTCCTCCAAATAAGCCCATCTGCCTTCTATGATGGGCACCGCTGCTCACAGTGTTTCGTCCGATGATGATAAGCCTTGGACTGCTCCATGGCCCATGTGCCGCGCAGATCAAGCTCGACAGAGCTCTTCATGTTCCCTGGGCCTTCATCTTCCTCTGCTCCTCACCTTGATCTGCTCTTTACTTTGCCATCAATGGTGAGAATGATACAGCTACCGGTTGAGATTTCTGCATTGGCCCGAGCAAGCGGAACGCCCCTCAATATGTCTTCATCGCGAGGTAGTCTCCAAGACCGCAGACCTGTCGATGGTGCGATGGCGTGTCGGGAAAGAAATTGATCCTCCATCTGGCAAAGTCATCGAATAAATACGGTGGGTGGATGATAAGCAACTGCAACCCTGGTGATCCGTCCGGATGGTCGCTGACGTCGCGTCTCTGCAGCTCTCCACATTTCCCTCCGAGCCACAGCGAATAGTATATCTGTCTCCTTACTTCCCCGATTGCAGCGTCGGCGAATCTCGCCGAGCTAGCTAATGCCCTAACCTCGAATGCCTCCATTCCCCCTCGCCCTAGGCTTTGACCTCTCTCCACTCTGACCTCCACTCTGGCCCTTCATTCCGTCTACCAGAGCCAAGAAATCGGTTGGTGATCGGTGTAATGGCGCCCCGAACAGGCCTGTAGGGGGATCCCCTCAGATGGAGGCCGGGGCGAAAGTACTCGACCCTGTGAAATTGAGGTTCTTCACGATAGAGGTATTCGTGGAGGCGGCATTCAGGGCAACGCTCTGCCGTCCGGAAATCATTCGCAGAAAGAGAGATCATCGCTAGGACTCCACGCAGTGGAACCCTGATCCCGATCTAGTGGCCTCCAACTCATCTAGCCTTCTATCAGTGGGCCGGGGACATCCCAAAATGCGTACCGCACGGCTGACACGACTATCGACACGGCAGGTGACCGCCGAAGCGCCTCTTTTCCGTCCCTAAGTCTGGCCAGGGATGGATCGTTCCGGGCGTGCGGGGTTCTCTTCGTGTTCTCACAACTCTCACTGTCGATCTTGCTGTCATGAAAGGCCCACCCGCCAAGCTCCTGTCAACCCATTTAAGGTGGGAATCTGCTCGTTGGGATTCTTCTTTTTGTCATTCTGAGATTTTCACTTCATCATGGCTTCTAAGGAGACGTGGGAATTCATCGTTGTAGGTGGTCAGTATGATCGCCCCTGACTAAGACCGCTCAGCTGATAGCGATATAGGTGGCCCAGCAGGCTGCGCCCTTGCCGCACGGCTCGCCCGATCAGCGAGACACCCTCGGGTTCTGCTGCTGGAAGCCGGCGGTCGCAACGACGACCCGTCCCTGCGCGTGGATGGCCAACGGTGGCAGACCTTTATGAACGGGGACTTGAACTGGGGATACAAGACCACACCGCAGGAACACTGTAATGACCGACAGATTGATTACTCTCGGGGGAAGGTGCTGGGTGGCAGCAGCGCCATCAACTTCGGTGTCTATACCGTGGGTGCACGAGACGACTATGACCAATGGGCGACGCTGGTTGGCGATGACTCGTTTTGCTGGAAGCGCATGCAGGCTCGCTTCAGAGAGTTAGAGACGTTCAACGGGGCCATTGTTGACCCGAGATATACTAAATACGCAACCCCGAGGGCTTCCGACCATGGGTCGTTCGGCGGACTGAAGGTCGGCTACGCTGCCGAATGGGAGCAGGATCTCCCCCTCATGATGGATGTCTTCGAGCAGGCTGGCCTTGCGCGGAACCCTGATCACAATTCGGGTGATCCCATTGGCATGGCCTTGGTCATCAACTCATCCCACCAGGGCCGGAGAGTCACTGCAACGGACCTCTTGGAGCGTGCGCCATCCAATTTGACTGTCATCACAAAGGCGCCAGTGCTGAGGCTGCTACTGGAAGGCACCAAGGCCGTTGGTGTAGTCACCAAGGAGAAGACGTGTAAGCAGTGCTGAAGATGCGTCAATGATAAAGCTAATTGTCTGCGCAGATCTCGCATCCAAAGAAGTGATTTTGACACCGGGTTCGCTCGATACGCCCAAGATCCTCATGCATTCTGGGATTGGGCCGGCAGAACAACTGCGACGATTTCAGATTCCCGTCGTCAAGGACTTGCCTGCCGTGGGACAGGGTCTCCGGGATCACTTCTTCGCTCCACTGTGCTTTCAACGTAGCACAACGACGAACGATCGGAATGCCTTTTTTGGCGACAAGGCCGCCATGGCGTCAGCCCTGGAGCAATGGACAAAAGATGGCACCGGGCCGTGGGCGCGGCACTCGTGCCAAATCGGTGCCGGCTGGCTCAAGTCGGACCGTCTGGTGGAATCAGCGGAGTTCAAAGCACTGCCTCTGACGGTGCAGGAATTCCTACAGCGCGACACGGTACCACATTATGAGCTTATGACGCACTTTCCGCTGCATCTGATCTCACCCGAGGTCGTCCAGGACTACAGCTACGTGTGTATGCTGGTTTTCCTGATGAACGAACAGTCCAGCGGCGAAGTGCGGTTGCAATCCAGTAACCCTGACGATCCATTGTTGTTTGACCCGAAGTTTCTCTCTCATCCGTTTGACCGGCGCGCCTGTATTGAAATCTATCGCCATGCGCTCGAGGTGACAAAGCATGAAGCGTTCCAGAAGGACACTGTGTCCACCTTGATCGCACCGCCATCGGAGTCGGATGAAGATATCCTGGAGTTTTGGAAGAACACGCTGGGTTCCAGCTGGCACATGACGGGGACCGCCAAGATGGGAAAGCCTGGGGAAGCTGATGCTGTCGTGGACAGTCGGTTCCGGGTGTTTGGTATCGAGAATCTGCGAGTGGCCGACATGAGCGTGGTACCTCTGTTGACAAACAACCACACGCAGGCGACTGCGTATGTGACGGGAGTGACCTGTGGAGATGCTCTAGCAAGGGAATATGATTTGGACTGTTTGCAGTCGGCACGACTGTAGATTGCAGATCTGGGGTAGATCAATGCTGCTACTACGACAATGACCCATGAATAACATGAGCTTCTTTTGATGCGACTGCACCAATCGATTGAGACATAGAATGCATATTTATCAGGGCATTCGTAACGTCCGTACCATCAACATATCGTCAATACCGACACGCATTTACCCATCAACTATATCCCTAACCCATGCCCCTAGGATTTCTTGTCGCTCACCAGCCCACGGTTGGACCCTGCAATACAATCCATCATCTTGCAGTCTGTTTGCATTTCATACAGTGACTAATCAAATTGTTAAATTCAAGGTGGCATTCCGTTTATATACCAAGTAAGACGCCTGATTCTCAATTGAAGATACGATAGGCGGACCCTGCCAATCAACCTGCAGACGCTAGATGCTGACCCCTGTTAGATCGGCGCTTAAGAGTCATCCCACATGTTTTCCTCCGGTTGCCCAGTTTTGATTTCCTGGGCGCCTCAAAACCTATAAAAAGGTACTACTGTTACACCTTCGGAACACAAGGTTGGAGGGATCGGCTTAGACCCGGGTGGAATCAGCGGCTACGAAGCGCAAAACCTCAAGTAGGCAAGTGGGTGGTTCTGCCTCAGGCAATAGAGATCACATCGAATCTTCGACAGGGATGAGCATTCTTCATCTCTGATTGTATCTTTCAACTACCCAAGTTCCAAAGCCAACACACACAACTCACGCCCAAACATTTTCAGAGGGGCTCTTTCACCGAGACACGAAAAATGGTTCGCAGAGGAGGTGGAGATGATAGACTATTTTGTGGATGCTTTGGTAAGTTCTAGTATTGGAGTAACAGCCTTGGCTGACTGTCAACAGGCTCAGGATTTCGAAGAAGGCAGGCTGAATCGCACAATTCCGTGCTATTACGAGTGGTACACGGAGGCAAACCGGGGTGGATTATAGTATTTGTACACTTCATCAAACCTTGGTGTGATCTGCATGTCTTACATTCATACTCAAATGGATCACAATGAGTCATTGATCTTATGCTATATTAGTAGTCTTCTGTGAAACCCAGCACCAGATATATGATGACGATACCGATGCGATAATCATTGGTGGCCATTCAATATATGGTTCTTGCGATGTGTTTCTAGATCTGTGCATGATTAGAGGTCTTCAAATTCAGAATCTGCTGCTGCACCTCTTCAAAGACCGATAGCCTCTCCTCGAGATGCTGAGGAGAATGCTATTGGGTTGAATGGGTTTCCCGTCTGGGCTTGCTGATACATACTAGTGGCAGACTCCGAACCTTTCTCAACCGATCCATCATACTACCATGCACCTGATTGACCAATGCTATTTTAGCCAATCAGCCCTCCAACTAAAACCCCAACTAACTCAGATCTCTAATGTATCTCCCCTGTTAGTCATAACCAACCCCGCATCCGATAACCACCATCTGATCTTATCGCCCCCCACACTCATCTCATCGGAGGTCTCCGTCCACCGGGCCACCACCACCACCACCACCCCCATCTATAACCTGACCCATCACCAACCCAATGCAACACCTATCCCTTTCCCCCAATTCCCCCACACCAAAGAAATCAACAAAAAGAAACAAAGAAAGAAGCAGAATGCTCTTCACCAACACCACCATCATAACCCTGGACCCCACCCGTCGAATCCTCACCAACGCCGCCCTCCGCACCTCCGCCACCCTCATCACCGACATCGACAAAACCCCCATCCTACTAACCAAATACCCCCATGACGAAGTCCACGATCTGTCCGGCCACATACTCATCCCGGGCTTAATCTCCACACACATGCACACGGCCCAGACTTTGCTTCGTGGGTGCGCCGATGATCTGGAATTGGTGTCGTGGTTGTGTGAGCGCATTTGGGTCTTACAGGGGAATTTTACCCCGGAGGATGGATATGCCGCGGCGCGGTTGAGTGTGGTGGAGATGTTGAAGGGTGGGACGACGTGTTTTTTGGAGAGTATGGTATATTTCCTCCCCCCCATTCCCCCTATTCCCCCTCTCTTCTTCTCCAATCCCTGTTACTGTATTGAGAAATAGAATATTGATCAAGGGGATAGTTCGCCGACCGCTACGGCTTCGACGGCCTCTGCCACGCCGTCGAGGAAAGTGGCATCCGAGGCTGTTTGGGCAAAATCGTCATGGATACGGGCCGCTACGCGCAAGATGATGCGTGGGCGATGCATCCGGGGTTGATTGAGGATCGGGAGACCTCGCTCGGGGGCGCGATGCAGATGTGGGAGAAGTGGAATGGGAAGGCGGAGGATCGGATTCGGGTTTGGTTTGGGGCGAGGACGCCGGGGGGGTATGTTTCTTCCTTTCTTCCGAGTTGGTGGTTTCTGTGGGGGGGTATGGGGGGTGCTAACGGAATAGGGTATCTTCTGAGCTATATCAAGAGATGACGGCGCTGTCAAAGAAACATAACATCCCCATCACGATGCACTGTGCCGAGGTCGCTGCAGACCGGGACTTTTTTGCTTCCGTGGGGGAAGGACACACGCCCATGTCCTACTGCGACAGCGTGGGATTACTCTCCCCCTCGACGGTGCTCGTACACATGGTCCACCTCGACGACGGGGATATCGCGCGGTTAGCAGCATCCGGAACCCACGTCGCACACTGTCCCACCTCCAACGCCAAACTCGCCTCCGGGACATGTCGAGTCCCCGATTTACAGCGCGCCGGGGTGAATATCAGTCTGGGCACGGACGGCGCGCCGTGCAATAACTCCTGCGATATGTTACAGGAGATGAAACTCGCCGGGATTATCCACAAGGGGGTGAGTGGGGATCCGACGGTGGTGACGGCCGAGGAGGTGCTAGAGATGGCGACGATTAATGGGGCCAAGGCGTTGGGGTTGGATCGGTGGATTGGGAGCTTGGAGGTGGGGAAGAAGGCGGATTTTGTGGCCATTGATGCGCGGGGAGTGGCTATGCAGCCGTGGTTTAATCCTGTTAGTGCGGTGGTGTATACGGCTACGGGACGGGATGTGGGTTTGGTGGTGGTGGATGGGAAGGTGGTGGTCAAGGATGGGGTGTTGTTGACGATGGATGAGGGGGAGGTGATACGGGAGGCGCAGCGGAGGAGTCGCGAGGTCGTGGAGAGGGCGGGGTTGGCAGGCAAGGTGGGGGCTAGGTGGCCGGTTGTATAGCATGATTTGAGTTGCATTATGTGACAGATTAAGTATATGGATTAGCCCTTTCGGATCCATAGGGTCTGCGAATTGCAATTCCCGATGAGGCCATTCACCCCCAGTTCCGTTCCCATGCCGCTCATCTTGTATCCGCCAAAGGGCGCAAACGGGGCACATTCGAAGTGTGTGTTGATAAACACTGATCCTGCCTCGAGCTGGTCGGCCAAGCGCCGGGCGCGTTGGAGGTCGCGACTCCATACAGACGCCCCCAGCCCATACTCGGTGTCATTGGCGCGCGTCAGCACGTCCGCCTCATCGGACCACTTAAGGATGGGCAGGATCGGGGCGAAAGGCTCTTCCCGAACGACCCGAGAGGTGTCAGGAGGGTTGTCGACAATGGTAGGCGTGATGAAGAAGCCAGAGGAGTTGGGGACGACATGACTGGCGATGGCGTTGAGACCATTGCTCGTAATGTCGTCAAGGAGATCGGTGGCTTTGTCAAACTGCATGCGGTTTTGCACAGGTCCAAAGAATACATCCGGTTCGGCGCCGTCGCCCATTTTAAGCGCTTGGACGATTTGGACCAGCTTGTCGCGGAACTCGTCGTAGATCTTCTCGTGCACATAAAGCCGCTTGATCATCATGCAGATCTGGCTACAACACAGGAAACAAAGAATGGCCACCTGTCGGGTCAGCGAAGGTGTTCAAAACAGGAGGTGGGTGAATTACCTTGGGAACCACGACATCCAGATCCACATCCTCACAGATAATCGCCGGGTCATTCCCCCCAAGCTCCAGAGTCAGCTTCTTCAGGGACTTGGCGCAACTTGCCATGACCCGGCGGCCGGTGGCAGTTGACCCCGTGAAGCTGATCTTATGAATGCCCGGGTGCTCCGTGATCATCGGTCCCAGGTCATCATCTCCGCTGAGCGCCTGCACCACGCCTGGAGGGAAGCATTGAATTGCGAGTTCAGCGAGTTTCAGATCACAGTACGGGGTATACGGGGAAGGCTTGACGATGACCGTGTTGCCCGTATAGACAGCAGCAACCATCTTGCCGACAGCCAGCAGCAATGGGTAATTCCAGGGCACAATCGCAGCGCAGACCCCAATTGGAGTATATCGCTGGATGACCTGCAGGTCCTCGGTCTCCTCCAGGATAGTCTCGGGGAGGGTGAGGCTACTGAGCCCTCGCGCCCATTGCAGAGCCATGGCCACCTCGGTCGTGGCCTGGTTCAGCGGCTTGCCCTGTTCCCGGGTCAGCAGCGCCGCCAATGCCTCTTTGTTGGCCTCGACACGATCGGCAAAGGCATGTACGGCAGCCCGGCGGTCATCAAACGAGGTCCGTGACCAGTTGCGGAACGCCCGAGTGGCCGCAGCGACTGCTCGGTCCAGATCCTCGGCCGTCGACAGAGGCACCTCGGGGTTGGGCTGCCCGGTGGCGGGGTTGATACCATGGCGGGTTTGCGCCGTCAGTATCAGCTCGTTGTCGATGACATTATAAAAGGTCTGTGATGTTAGATTGGCTGCATGAGAGGGGATGAAGCTTACCGTGAAATCCAGCGCCATGATAATCGATGTGGTTGCTTCGGGTGAGGAATTAGACACCCAGCAGCAGCGGGGAAGCTGACTATAAAGTGACCCCTCCTCGAACTCTATTGTGTGGTTTCAGATGCTGTTGTCATCCCCGCACGCCGGTGTGCATGGCGGCGGTTTGCCCCTGCAGGTGGGATGAATGCAGGTCGATCGTCGGATGCCTGGACGGCTATCTGCCAATCATGACGGCTGTGCATAGACCCGTGATACAGATGGACGCCAGTGCACGTTGTCGGAGCAGCGGAGCAAGTGTGATTGTATCTACAGAGTGACACAAGGCGGCTCTCCTCCAGTCGGGGAATTTCGTGGTTGAGCACCGGCTGTTGCCTGAGGCGGCGTTCTCCGGCGGGTGGCAGCCTACGATAAGCCTGGCCAGGCATGAACATACAACCGGAGGCCGTCGAATAAATGCTGCTATCTAATTGCTTCTTCAATCCTGCACGCTCGGGCATTCCGTCTGATCCATCACGCCGTGATACTCTTGATGGCTGCCTCCAGCTCCTTCATGTTGCCGCCCACCACGCGCTTCTCCTGCAGCTGACCATCCTTGAACAGGACAAAGGTCGGCATTGCCCGGACTTCCAATTCTTGTGCCACCGAACGGACCTTATCGACGTCGACCTGGATGAAGCGCACGTTGGTGTAGGTTTCGCTGAGCTTGCCGACCACAGGAGCGACGGCCTTGCACGGACCGCACCAGGTTGCGAAGAAGTCGACGACCACGGGCCCCGAGGAGGTGAGCGCCTTGAAGATGACGGGGCTGGCTGGGTTAGTGAACGATCTGCAGAGCGGGGATATCACGTACTTGTCGACCTCGATGACCTTTCCGTGAGACATGGTGGAGCCGGTGTTATTGCTGGACAAGCGACTGCGGACGAGACGGATGACTGAAGGGGTTAGAGTGAGCGACAGTCAAACTGGAGGTAAGGCTTACCAAGGTAAACGGCGATGGCGAGAAGAATGCGGGAAAGCTCCATGGCGAGAAATGAAGGGAAGAGTGGGGAGTGAGGTGGTCCGGAGTAATCCCTCGGCGCGGAGCAGGAACAATCACACAGTACACACAGTTACCGCAGGTTTCCCAGTTACACGCAGGGACGAATTCCAGTGAGCAGTGAGCAGTGAGCAGTCAGCAGTCAGCAGGTCAAAGGCTACAGGAGAGGATCGCTTTGTTTGCTCTTTTTTTTCTTATCTTGCAATTGAACAACATTAAAAAGGATGACTAAGGTCGGGGCGGAGAAATACATCTCCGAGCATACCAATATCTCACTCAAATGGTGTCATTCTCTTTCCACAAGAGTTGCCAGGGAGTAGTCGCAGCTCATAGTTGGTTCGCCATCAATTGCTGAGATGCACCTGGACTTTATGGCGGGGATTGAAACAGTATAGGATCTCTTTACTTGCAGTCAAGGTCGATACCGCCAGAGGCTGTGGGACTAGCCTGGAGTATTGAGAGCATTGATCAAATACCCCGCATTGACAGTGTTCTGCATCCTATGCTCCGTATACTAGCAGCATAGGCTCATACTCTCCAGTATGGAGTGTTTCTTCCTCCCAATTCATCGCATTGATAAGCCCTCCGTGATATGCTCTGATTGGACAGTATTTTTATCCCGCACAGCTGACTCAGCCACTGTATCTGCATAACTAGTTACTTATCGGTCATGTCGTTGCCTCCCTGAGATGCAGCATACAACGATGCCATTCCCTTAACCTGGCAACATGGCAGTCAAAAAAGTCCCTGTCCTTCCCTACCGGAGGGGCTCGGATTCCTCCGAGGCCGACTTTTTCGACATCCCGGATGAACCCTGCTGGTCCATCATCAAGCGCCAACTCCGCCACCTCAAGAGCCCGCGGGTCTGGCTCGCCTTCTTCGTCTTCGTTCTGTTCATCCTCTTCCTACGACGCGAGAAACCCCCGCCGCCGCCCCTTCCCCATATCGACTATGACCGCGTGGACTGGTCCCTCTACGCCTACAGTCAATATGCGACTTCCAGCCCATACCTGTGCAATGCGCTTATCGTGTTCGATACCCTGCAACGGCTCGGCAGCAGGGCGCAGCGGGTGCTGTTCTACCCCGAGAACTGGGATGTGTTGGTGGATGACGACCGTGACCGGGATAGTCAATTACTGGCCATAGCCGCGGAGAAATACAATGTATTGCTGGTGCCGATTGACGTGCAGATGGTCAAAGCTGGAGCAGGTGGGTAACCGCTGGAAGTTAGCAAACCGGGCTAACAGGTCAGGGCCGAACGAATCGTGGGACAAGAGCATCTCCAAGCTTCTCGCCTTTGGAGAGACCGAATTCGAACGGGTCATCCATATCGACTCCGACGTCACCGTTCTCCAGAACATGGACGAACTGTTCTTCCTTCCTCCCTCGCAGGTCGCCATGCCCCGCGCCTACTGGCAGCTCCCGGATACCAGACAACTCTCGTCACTATTGATTGTGCTACAACCGTCCTTCAAAGAGTGGTATGCGTTGATGGATTCCGCCCATGCCATTACGTATGGCCAGGTCGAGTCGAACGTTAGTTCACGGGTCAAATATGATATGGAACTGATGAACGAGCGGTACGGGGACACGGCCATGGTCTTGCCGCATCGGCAGTATGGGCTGGTCACGGGCGAGTTCCGCAAGGACGACCACCGGGCGTTCTTGGGCAACGAATACGAGGAGTGGGATCCGGAAAAGGTGCTGGCGGAGGCAAAACTGGTGCATTTCTCCGACTGGCCGTTGCCTAAGCCGTGGGTGATGTGGCCGCAGGAATTGATCGCCGACATGCTGCCTAAATGCAAGGTCAAGCCGGGTACAGTGCATGAAAGCGGGTGCAAAGACCGGGAGATTTGGAAGAAACTCTACGATGATTTCCGACGGAGACGACGGGTTTGTCCCCTCTGCCATCTGCGCTGTCATCTGCTAACAATCACAGGATGTATGCAAACTGCTCAGTTATCCGGCCCCGAACTGGCCTCCGCGGGAGAAACCTCTGGCAGGTATTCCAATGACCCTGGAGTCTCCGGTTAGTGAAGTTTAGCGTGTGGAATGGCGTTATGGTTATCTGGGTTGAGATGTAAAATGGATATACAATAGGACTGTACAATAGAAGAGACCGACAATCGATGGTTATGCGAAGGCGCTACCAACCGAGCCAAGAAGCCAAGAGCGTCACACATAAAAGGCGCAAATTCTGCCACAATCCATTCCTGTTCACCATGGACATTTCGGAGAAGCAACTAACGGTGGTCCTGGCCCTTCCGGCTGGGGGAGAGGCCGAGTCCTCGCAGCAGTTTATTCACGACGAACACTCGTTGGGGTTCTGGCCGGCCATGCGACGGCACTGGCCGGCGGTGGCGTGGGCGGCGTTTATGAACTTGGTAAGGCATCCGCTGCTCGCAGAAACCAATGTTAACAGATATAGGCAACTATCCTCAAAGGCATTGTAGGTTACTCCGATCCGGTGAGACGCGGGCTGACAGACTAGGATGGTGGCATTGTCAAAGGCCTGGTTGGTCTCGACGTCTTCAAGGAAACCTACGGCTACCATTACCAGGGGCGGCCCATTCTGGCGGCCCAGTGGCTCTCGGCATTTAACTACGCCAATCTGTTGGGGGCCATCGTGGGGGCGCTCTGCTCGGGCATTGCCTACGACCGCTTTGGTCCGCGGGTGATGATCGCCGGGTGTTCGTGCCTGTCCATCGGCTTCATCTTCGTGCAGTTCTTCAGCCACACGCCGGCCCAGCTGTTCGTGGGCGAGCTGATCAATGGCTGCGTCATTGCGTTCTATCCCATCTGTGCGTCTGCCTACGTGGGGGAGGTGACCCCAGTGGCCCTCCGCGGCTTTGCTGCCACCATGACCAACCTGGCCTTTTCCATCGGCTCTCTGATCGCATCGGGCATTCTGAAAGGCACTGCCGCGATGGATAGCACCCTGTCGTATCAGATCCCCATTGCCACGCAGTGGGCTCTGCCATGCATCATGCTGGCGCTCATCTTCTTCTGTCCCGATCCACCCTACTGGTTATGTCGCAAAGGGCGTCACGACGCAGCACTGGTGTCGCTGCAACGTCTCGCCACTCCCGCCGTAGATGTATCCCGCCAGCTCGCCCATATCCAGGAGACCTTGCATCTGGAGGACAGCTTCCACGACGGTCGACCCCCGTACCGGGAGTGTCTCCGCGGACCGAACCGCCGTCGCCTCATCATCTGTGTGATGGTCTACAACATGCAGGCGTTTGCGGGAAATGTCTTCTTCATCAACTATGCCGTGCATTTTATGGAGCTGGCGGGGTTGGACTCGTCGCATGCATTCTCGATGAACCTGGGGCTGACCGGATTGGGACTGCTCGGGACGTGTCTCTCGTGGCTGCTGCTGCCGTACGTGGGTCGTCGGTCGATGTATCTCTTGGGCTGCTCGGTATTGGCGGTGGTGCTTTGCCTCATCGGAGTCTTAGACGTTGTCCCGCAGACTGCAAGAACGGTGTGGGGCCAATGCGGGCTCATGCTGGCATGCACGTTGGTGTACGACCTCACGCTGGGCCCGATTTGTTATGTACTGTTGGCGGAGGTCTCCTCGGCGCGACTGCGGGGGTTGACCATTGCGTTGGCGACGGTGAGCTGCTACATCTGGTCGGTGGTCTTCGCGGTGGCGATCCCGTACGCGATGAACGAGGACGAGGGGAATTGGCGGGGCAAACTCGGATTTCTCTTCGCCGGGACGAGTGCGCTGTGCGCGGGCTATTGTTTCTGGTGGTTGCCCGAAACCCAGGGGAGGACCTTTGAGGAGCTGGACGTGTTGTTTGAAAGGGGCATCCCCAGTCGACAATTCCGAAATTGTGTGGTTGAAATCGGTTGAGGCCTCCGTCGGAACCGAGGCCCTGAGAAAAAAAGTGAAACGGGCTGACTAAAAATGGCATCATCCGATGCTCCGACAATATCAAAATTGGATACCGAGGCATACTCAAACCACCACACGAAATCTTTTGCTTGATAAGCATGCATTTAGTAATCGGTCTCAAAGCACACAGTACACTTACCCTTTTATCCTCGTATGTCCGGCATAAATGTGGTGACCGATGGGTCCCGGCCGGTGCATCTGCCCTGAAGAAGCATATCCCCCGACTGCCTCAATGTCTGCAAGATCCACTCGAGCCGTGGTTCTGTGGTTGCTGCGCCCAATCTGCCCCTTCATCGTCACGAGTCCACCCACACCAGCCGTTTCCGGAAGGTCCAGGTTGGATCCTCGCCTCGAGAAGCTTCTCATGGTGCTTTGTAATCGCCACTCCAGGATAACTATAAAGGGATCCTGCTCCGCAAAGGGGAGTGGCAGCAGGCTATTGTCTCGTGAACTAAGCAACATGTCCAACTCCGCCCTCATCTTCAAGCAAGTCCCCACTGGCTTCTTTGTCCCTGGCCAGGATGTCACCGTCGAGCCGGTCTCGTACGATGGCAATGCCCCGGCCCCGGAGAACGGCATCTTCGTGCAGTCCCTGTATGCCAGCTTCGACCCCTACCTCCGCGGCCGCATGCGCCCCGCCCACATCAAGTCCTACTCGCCTGCCTTTGCCCTGGACAGCCCGATTGAGAACGCCGTGATCGCCAAGGTCCTCCGCTCCAACGCGGCCGCCTACAAGGAGGGGGACCTCATCATCGGCTACCTCCCCATCCAGCAGTACATCTCCGTGTCGGCCGAGCAGCTCGTCAAGGTCCGCGCCCTCGCCAACCCCCTCGGCATCGAGGATGTGCGCGTCTTCCTCGGCGCCCTCGGCATGCCCGGTCTGACGGCCTACTCCTCCCTGTACGAGATCGGCAAGCCCAAGAAGGGCGAGACGATCTTCGTGTCGGCGGCCAGCGGGGCCGTCGGCCAGCTCGTCGGCCAGCTGGCCAAGCACGAGGGCCTGACGGTTATTGGCTCCGTGGGCTCCGACGAGAAACTCGACTTTATCATCAACGAGCTGGGCTTCGACGGGGGGTTCAACTACAAGACGGAGAAGCCGGGTGACGCGCTAGCCCGTCTGGCCCCTCAGGGGATCGATATCTACTACGAGAACGTGGGTGGCGAGCACCTCGAGGCGGCGTTGGCCGCGATGAACGACTTTGGTCGGATTGTCGTCTGCGGGATGATCTCGCAGTACAACGGCGGTGGCTACCCGATCAAGAACATCACCTACGTGCTGACCAAGCGTCTGGACATGCGTGGATTCATCGTGGGTGACAAGGGTATGGGGGATAAGTACACGCAGGAGCACCAGGAGCGGGTGCAGAAGTGGATCAAGGAGGGCACCTTCAAGTCATTGATCCACGAGACGGAGGGCATTGAGAATGCGCCGGAGGGATTGTTGGGAATTTTCCACGGCAAGAACCTGGGCAAGGCGGTGCTCAAATTTTAAGATGATATAATTAATGACTACTAAATCGATAAAGTGCTGACACTGACACCGTGATCCACATCCTACCCCTATCTCATCTTAATTAGCCCCCATTCTACGTAACCACAATCCTATTTTAACGTCAAGTGCGAGAAGATCACCTCTCCTCCATGACCACTCCTGGCTTCTCCCCAACACCCTCCTCCCCTTTACCACCACCACCATCCCTTTCCCCTTCACCACCAACCCCTCCCTCCCTCTCCTCATCCCTCCTCCCCTTCACCCCCCAATCCCACAGCAACACCCCCAAATACAAAATCCCCACCCCCCCCACCACCACCGCATACCCCACCACCGCGCCTTTCGGGGCAAACACCCCCCCGACCCCGGCCAACCGAAACCCCAAGCCCCCATTCACCATGCCCAATACCATGGCCCCCCGGCCCACCCACCGATGACATACCCCGAACGGCCCCCCCGTGTTCCCCTTCTTGAAATTCCGATGCTGGAGGATTCCCAGAATTGGCTGCACGAGGACAAGGACTCCCACGACAATCATCCCGATAATGGGATGCGGGTTGCGCAGTTGGTTTGCGGCGTGGGCGATATACACCCCCGCTCCGAAACCCGCCAATGTAATGGATAGGGTCAGGAGTTGGGTGATCCGATGGAGAGTGATTTTTTGCACGGGGAGAGACACGGGGAGTGGCATGATCATCCCCCCCATCGGGAACAGGATTGCAAATGCCAGAGCCATGAGCGTGGCGTGTGCGATGAGCACCTGTTTCATATTCTTTGGAATATGGGGCCCGGTGGGTGTCGGGGTCGATAGGGCGGAGATCGAGTCCGTGGATGGGTTATAGGATGCGAATGGGTTCGTGAGGGTGCTGAGGTTGCTGCTACTACTACTACCACTTTCATTCCATCCTAATGATGATGATGATGTGTAGAAGGTATCCGGGAGTGCAGCCTTGGTTAAATCCACCCGAACTTGACCCATCTCGTCGTGGATCGAGAGGTCGGCATCCAACGCGGCCGAGTTAATCGGTACCCCGACCTTATACGCCCAGATGAACGGAAAGTCCGGATCGAGGGGCGACATGCGTCCCGTGCCATCCTGCCAGGTGAGACAGTTATCGCAGCGGAGGTTGGCCGTCATGGTGGAACCATTCCCATTCCCATTGTTGGTGATGCCCGTCCCCGGGAGGAGGGTCAGTTGAGTGGAGGACGTATATTGGGGTTCGAAGTGGCCGAGGCCCGAACGGGGGGAGAGGGTGATTTTCGATGCGGAGGAGGTATACAGGAGGAACATGTTGGCGCCGGTCATTTGGGCGCCTTGGCCGAGACCGATCCATTGGAGGGTGGTGGGGGCGGTGATTTGGAGGTAGATGGGGCCGGGGGTGGAGAGGGTGGTGGTGTTGGGGATGGTGAGGCTGTAGATGATGGATGGGTTTGTTGGGGGGGAGAAGGAGATGATTGAGGATGTTCCTGTTGATTGTGTTAGTATGGTTGGGAGGGATGAGGGGGGGGGAGGGGAATCTACCGATCCCTATGTTCAGGGTTACGAGAAGAAAGGTAAGCCACTTCATGGTCGCGAGTCTCGCAAGTTCGGATGTAGAATGGTGGAGGGGATATATAAGGGCCTGGCGGTCTATATCTTTCTACAGGATACGACAGTTCGGACTTGCTGGCAGGCAGGTGGCAGCAGGGTAGGATGTATGTTCCATTCTACCACTGCCCTTGCAGGACCCTTGCATGCAATACCGAGATAGGTAGCTAACGGCAGCGCTGAGACCAGCCCAGGGATGCGCGAGGGTGGAACCCTTGCGGGGGTGGTATGTGCAGACGGTCATTATCAATTGATACCATGGAATGAATGCTACCTGTGACTCCGTACAGAACGCTGTCCAGCAACTAAGGCACGAGAGTACCCCTGCAGCATGGAATCCAGGGATACCAGTTCACTTAGGATCACGGAGTACGTACTATCGACCAGCAAGAACGACAATATAGATAAAAATATTTTATTCGGGCTTGTATAAAACTAATACATGAGGCAGGAGATATTGTAAACGAGAAACAAGGAATATCAGTAGTAAACCAGATATATATACAACCAGTAAAGCTAGATATAACTGAATAAGTAGAATCAATGACCACTACGCATAGTATTCCCAAGAACCAGACATACTCCGCACTGGTATAGATCGGCACTTGTTCTGCCGACCGTCCGCTCGGCAACCAACCTCGGGACGGGCGGATAAACGAACATCATCCTTATCCTTAAAACCAGAGTATCCTCTACTTATCTACTACATAAGTAGTATCATCTATGCTCCGCCTCTTCCCCAGACCCAACCCCTACAGACTCCTCCCCACCACCACCAAAACCAAATACACCACCACACCACCCCTCAAAATGCGCCTCCCCTACGCCCCCACCACCCCCCCGGAAAACTCCCCCCCCACCACCACCGACATCTACGCCCGCATCGCCGCCCGCCGACATCCCCGCCCGCTCATCCCCCTCGACCTCTCCCTACTGCATTCCCCCCCGGTCGCCGACGGCTGGAACAGTTTCCTCGGCGCCATCCGCACCCAAACGATCATCGACCAGGGATTGCTTGAGCTCGCCGTGTGTCGGGTCGCCGTGCTCACCAACGCCATTTATGAGTGGAATGCGCATGCCCCACTGGCTTTGAAGGGGGGGGTGAAGGCGGAGGAGTTGCGGGCGGTGCGGGAGTTGCCGAGTCTTGCAGGGGAGTCAGAGGGGGGGGAGTTAGAAGGGAGTGCGTTGACGGGGTTACAGCGGGCGGTGGTCCGATATGCGGATGAGATGACGAGGACGGTCAAGGTCAAGGAGGAGACGTTTCGCGCCCTACAGACCGCAGGGCTCTCCGATCGAGAGGTGGTGGAATTGACGACTGGGATTGCGGGGTATAATTGTGTCAGTCGGGTGTTGGTGGCGTTGGATGTGGGGGAGAATAATGATAAGGAGATGAAGAGTGTGGACGAGCTGGTTCAGTCTTGACAGTGATTACGATGGAGGTGAGTGTTTGGGGATAGCTGGGGGTTGGTTGTAAATAAGGGGATAGTATTTATATCCATGTCATATTCACAAAATCATAAGAAAGGGGGGCAGCTAATAAATATACCGAAAATACACATTCTCTCGATCCGTGCGATCCTCAAAGGCCCTAGCTAAATGATCCTCGTCTCCGAGGGCAATTCCCATCTCGGCCATGGCGCGATCCCTCCGCTTATTCTCCCGGATGAGATAGAACCGCAGGAAGATCACCGAAAGCGTCATGGCCGAGTAACAGCCGAGATGCACGCCAAAGGCGATGAAATACCGCGGGGCGTCGCGGGTGAGGAAGACTTGGGGGCCTATACCATGAATCAGCATTGCTACTTCAGCATTGCTACTTTAGGGAGATGGGGAGGGAGGTATATACCAATGGCATTCCCCACAGCCCACGACACAAACGTGGCCGCCACAACGGTCGATTTCTTCGTCGCGCCGGCAATATTGCGCGTCACCATCGAGAGGCCGAGATTCTGGGCGGACCAGAATGACAAGGTAATGTAGTAGCTGATGAGCAACCCCACCTTGGTGCTGAGACTGGTATTCTGCACCGTCATGAGCACAATCGTCCCGATGAACGATCTGCCTGATCAGCCCCTCCCTTCAGCATCAAAATACGAGGAGTGGGTTACTTACGGCACAATAAACCCCAACATGACCAACAAATTCTGCTCAAACCGTTTGACCAACCACGCACTCACCAACAACACCACAATGATATACACCCCCAACACCATGGCCAACAACTGCGTCTGCAACTCGGTGAACTCGAATCCACTGATGATGATATTCGCAAAGGCCCCTAACCCACTCGTGGGCAGGGTGGTAAACACCTGAATCGCACAATAACACAAGGTCTGGGGGTCCCGGAACGCTTCCCACATTTGATACGCGCGGAAGGTTTTATTCTGGAGGCCGGTTTGGTTCGCGCGGACCCGTTCCACCATTTTGTGCTTGTCGGTTTCGGTGAAGCATTTCGCCCGCATGGGGGAATCCGGCATCCAGTAGATGACGAACAGGCCCCAGAGGATCGAGAGGCACCCGTAGGTGAGGAAGAGCGCTTGCCAGGATTTGAGGACGCGGTGGGATCCGATCAGGCTGAAGCAGTAGGCGAGGAGGCCGCCGACAATTTGTTGGCCGCCGTTCATCATGTACCTGATTCGTGGTTAGAGGGTGGAGGGCATTGGGGGGGAGGAATGGGGGGGTACCAGTAGGTCACGGTGGAGGCTTGTTCGTCGCGTTTGTACCACATGCCCGAGAGGACCACGAAGGAGGGTTGACAGGCCGCTTCGAAGATGCCGAGCAGGGTGCGGACGGTAACCAAGCCAGCAAAGTTATGGCAGGCGGCATGCAGAGCGAGGATCGTCCCCCAGCAAATGATGTTGAAGCCGAGGTATTTGGCGATGCGGACGCGCTGGATGATCCAGTTGGTGGGGTATTCCACCACCAGCACGGCGATGTAGATGCAGGTTGTGAGCCAGGAGTACTGCAAGTCTATCAGTCAGGTTCTCATTGCGATATAGAAGTGGCAATGAGAGGAAAACGGGGCATACTTCTTGCCCCCTCAAATGCGTATCATCCCGAATGCCCATAATCGACGCAAACGACATCGTCCCCTTATCCAACGCCTGCAGAAAATACGTAATAATCATAATCACCAACACCCGGCGATCGATCATCCGACGCAGACGACGACTCTCCTCCTCATCCACCTCGATCTGTCCCCGGGCAGCATACTCCAACACCTCCGTATCCACCCGAGATTCATCCCCCTTGAGCTTATCATCCGGAGACAGCACCCGCTCCACATGAGAAATATCCTGGCTCGGCTTGACGCCCACCGCAGTGGACGCCGCCTTATCCTCTGCAGTCTGGGTAGTAATATTCTCCGACATGATGATGATGTCTGACCACGAGCATGAGGGGAAATACAGCCAGGGAACGGCCTTTTATCTGTCATCCGACGAGGGGTCTGAGTGTATCTTGGCCGTCGCATTTTCACGCCAATGAGATTGATCATCTGATGAGATGTGATAAGATCATTACCCCGGGATACATATCTGGGGTGAATCCGGGGGCGGCAGGGGCCGCCACGGCGGGGAACATTGGCCCGAGTGGGCTCGCTTAGGGGATCCTGATGGATCTATTGCTCCATCTGGGATGATACACGAGCGTGCCGAGACAGTGGCTCGGGGGTGATTAGCCCGAACATCCCCCGCATCATGACGCTAGGGTTGGAATCCCACTTATATCACCACATACCACCACCACAGCAGCAGCAGAGCAGCAGCAGAGCAGCAGCACACCAACGAAGCACTCTCAACATGACGACCATAACCCCCCCCACCATCCACACAAAAATCAACCTCCTCATCACAAACCTCATCTCCATCCACGACACGACCGGCGAATTCCTCCTCCCCCTCTCGGACGGCCGCATCATCGACACCAAATCCTGGCACGGCTGGGAATGGACGCATGGAATCGGCCTCTACGGCATCTGGAAATACTACGAGCTGACGGGCTCCCCCCACCTCCTGAAAACTATCGAGGACTGGTTCGCGGCCCGCTTCGCCGAAGGCGGCACCACCAAGAACATCAACACGATGGCGGTCTTCCTGACCCTCGCCTACGTGTACGAGAAAACCGGCAACGTGACATACCTCCCCTGGTTGGAGAGCTGGGCGGAATGGGCGATGTATGAGCTCCCGCGGACAAAGTACGGGGGGATGCAACATGTGACGTACGTGACGGAGAATCATCAGCAACTGTGGGATGATACGTTGATGATGACGGTGATGCCGTTGGCGAAGATTGGGCGGTTGTTGAAGCGGCCGGAGTATGTGGCGGAGGCGAAACGGCAGGTGTTGGTGCATGTGAAGTATCTCTTCGATACGAAATCCGGGTTGTGGTTTCATGGGTGGCAGTTCGACGAGGGGGAGGGGAGAGTGGGGGGGCATAATTTTGCGGAGGCGCGGTGGGCGCGAGGGAATAGTTGGGTGACGATGGTGATTCCGGAATTGATTGAGTTGTTGGAGTTGGAGGAGGGGGATCCCCTTCGCGTGCATATGTTGGATACGTTGGTGGCGCAGTGTGCGGCGTTGAGGGGGTTGCAGACGGACGAGGGGTTTTGGCATACGTTGTTGGATCAGGAGGATTCGTATGTGGAGGCGTCGGCCACGGCGGGGTTTGCGTATGGGATTCTGAAGGCTGTCAGGAAGCGATATTTACCAAAGGAGTATCGCGCGGTGGCGGAGAAGGCGATCCAGGCGGTGGTCGGGGCGGTGGATGAGACGGGCGAGTTGCAGCAGACAAGCTTTGGCACGGGCATGGGCGATTGCTTGGAGTTTTATAAGAAGATTCCGTTGACGGCGATGCCGTATGGGCAGGCCATGGCGATTATGGCGTTGGGGGAGTATCTCCGGGGGTGTTTATAGATACGTTAGATTTGTTATTAGATTATAGAGCTGGTGACGAGGGTTGTTCACATGGGTGGCTGTCTTCGGGCTTGATGGAGCTATAACACAGCATGTTAGTGATAGACTTTGATCCAGTCATGCGATGTGTTCTGATTTGACTATACCAATACAGCAGTATACATCACTGATAGATAGTCTCCCACTGCTGCATGAATTCCATGATCCACTTCCACAACCGAGAGTCTGTGACGAACAGCTCCCCTTCGCTACGGAGGCTGCAATGTGTGTATTGCAGCTTCCACTGCGATACCAGGGTCAACTTCCTAGCCATGGCAAGTCTGAATGCCAGGTTTCTAAAATAGTCATGTTCTGCTTTTCGCGTCTTCTCTATCGGCTCATCTTCCAGTTGGATTTCCTTGTACAGCTCTGTATCCTTGTACAGCTCTGTATAGTGCGGCACCGATGTTTGGGCAGTAAAGTAGGACTTGATATCCCTGATGCAACGCTGCGATGAGACTGTCGAAAAACTCCTTCTCTGAGAATGGCCCTCGGGGAACATCTTCAAGAGTGTACCGATCGTGTAAGATATGGCCACGGGAGACACTCCCCCACCCGGAAGACTCCATCTCGTTCAAAGAGCGAGCCGATCTCATTGACGCGCAACTGGGACAGTTGATAGGTTATTTCCCCCAATTGGTGAAGGACTTTGGTTGTCACGATTGCCGCCACTTCCGGTTTACCCAAACCTGCTTCTTTCCATACTCTTCCCAGGGGCCATCCAGACGCTTTGCTCATTAAGATAAACGGGATCCCGATGTCGTTCTCCGGGGTAGGGCTGTCCAGTCAGCAGACATCAACAAAGCGGTATGCCACTGACCTGTAGTGGTGTACAACCGGGACTGGAATATCACTGTCAATTAATCCAGTCTAGGAGATGCCAGCCTGCAGGCATCCTTGCTGGCACATGCCGGCTGAACGATCTTCCGAAATAGCTCCGCCATAGCGGCCCTAAGGCAAATCTACTATCAATAGCATTGACTGAACAGGGAGTCCAAATCGTTTACATCAATATCCTCTCTGCAAGATCACTCATCCCGAATTTCCCATATGCATAAAACAATAAAATACCCCATTTATCTCCTTGAATGCCTTGCAGAACGTCTGATTCAAAATCAGTCTGTGTAGCTGTCCAGCATAATTTCCTAAATGCAAGCGGAACCTTTTGTTTGTGATAGCCTATGTTAAGGCCCGCTAGGGGTTAAGTAGTAACTGTCTGTGGAATACGGAGTAGGGGAATCCAATCTCCGTTTTGTACAATTTTCGTTCGTAAAACCTATATTTCCTTTGGGGCATAGAAGGTAGAATTTACTTTATTTGGACTTTGAGGCAAGCTAATTACGTGTGATCGCGGTATTCCAGAACCAAGGACATTATAATGTGAGTTATGTTGGATATGGTGCTTGATATGTGTTTCGAATCTGGTAGCTATGGACTGGTAGTATCCTCGTGGCGGTGGAGTCCACTCGCTAGTAGTAGCAGGGGCAGGAGCAGTTATCATCCATTAATGTAATATTGATAATCTCCTGGCAACTATTATCGCGGGATGAAGTATATGGGTTTCCTTTGCGCAAGGGGTGAGGTTTATGGTATAGTTGATGGTGGATTCGAACATGGTGGGTTGCATAGTAAGTTGAAGTTGATGGGGTAGTGGAGGTGGATTTAGGGAGGAGGGGGTGGGTTATGTGAATGCGAGTATTCACACAGGTGCAGTTCCTGCAGTTGCCATTGTTGGGATTTTGCTGATATGCACGTAGTCAGGGGATTTGACACGTGTTTTTGACAGGGATCTTCTCCATCACTTCGTTGTTTGGTTTTATTACCATGTTTTTAAGGCCATGGAATGACATATATTTGGAATGGGTGGTCCCATAGTCGTGGACCAATTTTTTAGAGCTGAAATCTGATTCTATTACAATGGAAGAAAGAAGTAGACTGGGATACCAGTCGGCTGCTTACAACGCTATGGCCGGGTAACAAGTAGGGCTTTGTCGACATTTGCAGGCTAAATTGGCAGCTAGCCCAAGTTGCACGAGAATATGGCAGTCTCCGGTACCAGCCTCGAGTGAAAGTTCGGTTGATGGACAACTTTCCTCGTCTTCCTCTGGTATACTCCTTCGACATGTTGCATTATTCCTCGACTCAATTATGTTGTCGCTTTCTTTATAAACTGCCATTCCAGCTCTTTGCTCTCGTTGGCTACATGGCGAAAGAGAAACAGACATAGCTGGACAGTGCCTGATATTAGCTATCAGGGGATTACATCTAACCATGGCATCGAGGTCGGGCCAATCAAGTAGTAAGTGATGAAGCACCCATTTCCTTTCGTAGCCTGCTTGGTGGGTTAGATATTTCCTTCAAGTATGGCGAAGCACAACATATTTACCACTGGTAGGATCCAACCAATCCGCCGCAAATGACCGCTGCGACCAAACCAAGTACCCCGGCATCGCCTACACCACCTATTACGTGAACAGTATCCAACGCAGCAATGCCAACATGGCCGGGTGTTTCGGGTTCACGTGGGCCAGCTCAGTGCACACGCTCTTCTTCAGTGATCCCGTCACGCAACCGCTCTTCGACGAGTGGGTGGAATACCGAACCTATCTGAAGGGGGTCATCGGTCGTAACAAGGAATTCAAAGTTGACGGGCCGAAACTATTCGAACGGTACAGAGATCCTAGATTGGAGGCGGTTCTCGATGCGCCGGGGCCCCCGAAGATCGGAGCAGGGGATTTGATCCGAAAGCACAATATTGTCATTCTGGGGGTGCTCTGGTTTGTCCATCAACTGGTGAAAAGGAAGCGATATCTCTTTCCGCGGTCGAGGGTTGCCCCTGGCTCGGATGGTCGTGATCGTGTCGTTCTTCTAGATCCGTATGATCTGCTGCATGGATGGAAGCTGTTGTCGAGGAAGATGTACAATCTGGAGGAGAGAGATGGTCCATCGGCACCGGCTACTCCGCCAACTTGGTGTGATTGCGAATTACACCACATCGCTGCGGTTGTAACGGATGCCATGGTCGAGGAGACGGGAGAAGTAAGCGATGAGACGGATGTGGCGGATGATGAAAAAGATGTCAACTATGAAACGGAAAGTGTAGTTTATACGACGGAAGAGATGAGTTTGGGGTCAGACAATGCGAGCGATCCGCCATTATCGAAGAAGGAGGGGAAGAAGAGAAAGGAGAAGATGTCGAAAGAGAAGAAGAAACAGGAGAAGCAGAGGAAGGGGAAGGAGAAGGAGAGGGACAAAGAAGGAGAGGAGAATATTTGGGACCAATCATATAACCTGAAGTTGTTCGGGGAGCCATCGGAAGAGCCTGAGACCCCACAGGAGAATATCTGGGACACGGACGACTGTAATGAACTGTTTGGGATTACTCCTAAGAAGGATGGTGCCGATAAGTAACCAGCAGGTAGACTGCCATTCCGTTCACCGTTGCAAGAGCTAGACGATTGCTGACTTGCGATGTGGATTGTGGAGTGCTAGTACACGCTATACATTCATGAATACCTTGGATGCTGGGACAATTGTAGTGCAGTATAGTTAATGACGTTGTGCTATTGATCCATGTATCTGAACCCACTAATACTATAGCCTGGCAGTGCCCCGCTAAGATACTTGACAGCATACATCAGCCAATCATGTTTAAATAGCACATCACCAGTGTTCTTGTTAATCTACCCACTATGAACAATCACCAAGCAACAAAGTAGAACATCATCAGCAAATAGCTCTTATAGTACACTCCTGATACCCAAAGTGAGGCGATATGCCACTGGTATACATCAAACAGATGCGTTGTCTATTGGCCTGATGGATCCTATTCGCCCAGCCAGCCCCACAAACCAAGACGTGGACATCATCATCCCTCAGTTAGAACTAAATATACCCAAGTCAACAAACCCTGCCCTAACCAAACCAAACCACCTTCTTCCTCACCAACCTACCCCTCACCACATCACCCTCACCCACCCTCACCACCACCCCAAGCACACCAGACATCCAAAATGGTCTTCAAAACCCTAACCCACCTCCTCACCACCCTCGACGAAATCACCCAACTCAGCCACGACCTCCTCTCCCAAACCCTCATCGCCCAAGGTTCCCACGGCGACCACCCCCTCTACGGCACCTACTTCCTGAACCTCGCCACCACGACCCTCCCTCCCGCCGCCGCCGCCCTTGCCATCTACCAAGCCATCGAAGGTACCGCCCAGCTGCGCCAACTGAACACCCACCTCGAGACCCTGAACACCACCCTCGCTAGCGACAACGCCCTCCGCGTGGCCTCGGAATTCCCCACCCTGGTCTACAACATGCTCCAACATAAAATCAAGTCCGAGCCGGATGATACCTGGTATTTGGTGTATCATCCGGACACGATCTGGAGGCATCATTTTGAGGATTTGATTCTGACCAGGGGGGTGTTGGGGGAGAGGTTTATTGGGTTGTTTCAGAATTTGGATGCGGTGGTGGGGTATATGCAGGCGATGAGGCGGGTGCAGGCGGAGCGGGATCGGGGGGGTGGGGGAGGGAAGAGGAGGCCGCATTTTAGGTTGTTAATTCCGGCGTATTATCCGATTACGGTGGCTACGGCGGTTCAGTTTCCCGAGGAGATTGCTCCGTTTGATGTGTATTGTGATGTGCACAATGGGAAGCCGTTGGTGCAGATGTATTTGCCGGGGGTGAAGGAGGGGGAGATTGGGAATGTGGGGTTGTATAAGCCGCAGAAGGGGTTTTTTGAACAATGTAAGTTTCTTGCCCGGGGTAGGGGTGGGGTGTTGCTAACGGGTTAGGGTTTGGATCTGGGAAGGAGGATGTCCCGAGAGTGTTGGGGATCGTTGCTGCGAAGAACGATGAAGAGGGCGGAAAGATGAATGAGAAAGGCATCGAAAACGGGGTGGAGTACAAAGCCCATTCTCAAGAACAGGCATTACCAGCAGAAGCCTTCGAACTCAGTGGAGAAGAGTATATCTACGAAGACGCAGACGATCTGGATCGAGCCTCCACGGTAGCGTCGGCCGGAGAAACAGACCCGAAACGCCATTCGCATCGTCGCCGGAGTGGTCGACACAGTACATCACAGAGCGGGTCGTTTGCGGGCAGCGATTTCTACTCGGTATATTCATGGACATCGAGCCAAAGCTCCCATGGGTCGCGCCGGAGACGCCGACGGCGACATACCAGTCAGAATGGGTCGAGTACTTGATACCCAAGGTGAGACAACAAAGGGCTATCTGCTACGATAGCACTCCGCTGAGCATCCGCCCGAAAACCGGCAACTGGCCAACTTTGGGACGGCGATTGACACTGAACATCTCGGAGAACTGAATTGGGATATCCTGTGTTCAGGAAGCAGCATATGCATCAGTCTGCTGACCGACTTGCAATTTTGCATGCTTTCTCAATCCCATATCGCCAGTCGAGGCCGAATGTCGATGGTGAATATATAACGACAAGCAGGGGTATCAACCACTCTCAGACTTTACCACCGATTCGCAAATTCCGATCCAAACACTATGGGAACATTCCTACAACTATTCTTGCACTCGATGCACCGCCTGGTTGAAACAGGCATTTCACCATACTAGGGACGCAAATGATTACGTGCTTGCAGCAGCACATTGCCAGATATCCTATATGAGACTCAGATTGAGGCACAGTGAGAGGGTATACAACATTGTTACCCAGCATATAGCAAAACTAGGAAGCTGCGTATATCGTAATTACGTCTGCAAGCAGATCAATCGGCCAGTGGAATCGCTTATGGGAATAACTACTATAAACAGCTCAATTTTGAGCAATCTGTGATATAGAATGCATTCCTCAAATGTAGTTCTTCGATATCAAGCATTCTAGGATGGTATGTTTCCCTACAGGATCAGATGTATGCTTTTTCAATTGGTGGAGTATGAGCAAGATGTCGGTAATGTTCACAATACTTGTAGTGTTACGGAATCAGTCCCCGATCTCATTCTTATCAAACAAAGAAGTACGAAGTACTCCGTATTGCCATCGTAATGGTAAATAGACATAAATTGATCCCATCGGTGATCCAATCAAGAAGAAGCAACCCCTGCAGGCGGGTGAAGGGTATAAATCAGGGGCCGGCGCCAAGCCAAGAAGTCAACTTCATCTACCCAGGGACTTCCATCCTCCATCATATTCATCGGATGATAATGGCCAAGTGAGTCGGAATCATTGTACCATGCCGGCATGACACGTCGCGAGGCCTCCCTGCCCCTCATTCGAGGGACCACTACGTTAGAGTCAGCCCTCGAACAAGAAGAGGACATGCTTCTGGAGCTCGACTATCCTGAACAACGCATCGACTTTTTCGTCTCCCTCTATACCAGCCGCGCCGAGATTGCCAAGGTGGCAGCCGGACATCTCGGACTTTGTGCATCCGACACCTGCGAGCTGGGAGCCGTCAAAGAATGGCTCCACGGCAGCTTCAATGTCTGCATTCCAATCTATGTGAGCAATCACAATCAGCCCCTGGCAAAGCGAGCCGTCATTCGGTTCCCGTTGCCGTACAAGGTGGGCGAATCGAGACATCCGGGCAACGTGGATGAAACGCTTCGCTGCGAAGCGGCCACGTTTATCTGGATGCGAGAGCAGTGTCCGGAGATCCCGATTCCGCGGCTGTGGGGGTTTGGACTGGACATTAGACTCGGACGGGGTGCTGCAGCTCTCCAACCGGCCTTTATGTCTCCGCCTGCATCAGCTGGAACATGGGGGAATCCCAACCATCAGTCGTAGCTTAACGTATGCGACTGCAGATGCATACTATCTGGATATTCTGTCCTGTCACGACAATCGAATCCGATATCAACCGAACTCGTTGATTGATCACGAGGACGGTCAGGCCCAGATGGCCAGACTGACTATCATGCGGGCGCTTTTACACCATTTTACCAACCGAGAGCTTCGCGACGGCCCATTTTTTTTACAGTCTGACGGATCTCCACCCTAGCAATGTGTTCGTAGACAACGATTGGAATATCACATGTGTGATTGATCTCGAGTGGGCCTGTTCCCTCCCGGCAGAGACCTTGCAACCTCCGTATTGGTTGACCGGTCGCTCCGTGGATGGTTTGACGGATGGCTACTTGGAAGAATTCCGACAGGCACATGAGGAGTTTGTGAACATTTTCGAGGAAGAGGAGAGTTCAGTCCCCCCTATCAATGATGACCGTTCATTCCGAGCGAATCTCATGAGGACAGGCTGGCAGATTGGGACTTTCTGGTACCTGCAAGCTTTGGATAGCCCAAAAGGGTTGTATCATCTCTTTGAACAGCATATTCATCCGATATTCGTGTCCAGCCATAAGGTTACCTCGGAGTCTTCCCAAATGGTATCGGACTATTGGGCTGCGGATGCAGAAACAGTCATCACTACCAAGCTCCGCGATAAGGAGGCGTACGAGAAGAGACTAGGCCAGCGATTTGAATCTGCTGAACCCGAAGAAGCTCCTAACGAGAGCGGATACTTGACCGCACGAGATAATTCAGTCTATCCTCATGATCATGATAACCGAATAACATTATATAGCTACGAGTACCAACGCCTATCCCAACAACCCTAATCACGCCCCAACAAATCCTCCGGAACCACCCCCACCCGCTTCATCTCCTGCATAGTCTCCTGCCAAATGCCCTTCACGACACGCTTCCCCTCATCGGACTCAAAAAACGGATGCACCCTTTCAACCTCATGATCCCCAAAGAAAACCCCATGACTCTCTCCTCCCACCACAACCCCAGCACGAACAACCAACACCCCCGCCTCCTCCGCGCTCCGACTCACTAACTTCTGAAATACCCACACCAGCGGCCGATACCAAACCGGTAAATTTCTCGCTAGGTTTGTTCGTACCGCGCCGGGACATATCATATTCAGTATCACCCTTCCCCCTCCCTCCCCTCCTCTCTGCTGTAATCTTGTGGCAAGTTCATAAAAAAACGCCAAACAGAGAAACTTCACCTCCCCGTAGCGGTTCATCATATCATACCCCTCTTCTCTATCAAACCAGTCCAATATCGACCCAGACTCGATATTCAGAAAAGTGGTATCTGGATGAGAACGGGTAATGATTTCATACGCCCGTCGAGACCCCACCCACGTAACCCGTCCAGCACTCTTCTCCAACAGGGGTAATAAGCCCAGTAAGAGAAGGACATTCGAAAGAAACATATTCTGGACTGTCCTCTCCCTGCCCTCGTTTCCTAGTTGGAAATCCGCAAAGAAGGCGCTTCCGGCGTTCAAAACCAGTAAATCCAAGTTCTCCACCTCGGAGGTGATTTCCCGCGTGAAGGACCGTACGCTGGCGTAGGAAGATAGATCGAGATGTTTAGTTATGATGTTGGTTTTGGTGCTGGGGTATGAGGCGAGGAGGGTGTCGCGGGCTGTGGATGCGGAGGGGAGGTTGCGACAGGCGAGGATGAGGGTTCTGGGGTGCAGGTGGAGGAGGGTGCGGGCTGTGGAGAGCCCGATGCCGGTGTTGGCGCCGGTTATGATGGCGGTGCCGTTGGTGAATGTGGTGTTTGGGGGGAGGGGTGGGGTGCGGGGCTGGTGGAGGCGCATGGTGCTTTTTTTTTTATCTCTCAAAGGGTTCTTTTGGGTGAGGGTTGGAGGGTGAGTTGGTGGATTGGGTGTGTCAAGGGTGTTGGGATTAGATTCAGGTGGGTATCTAGTGTGAGAGTATGTTTGATGGAGATATAGGTCCGAGGGAGAGGAGGTTTATATACTAAGGAAATGATTTATCATCATTTAGAGGTTTGAGGCTGCAAGGTATAGATAGTTCATATTGCTTCTGAGGGTGTGGCCAATGGGTGTCGCGCGGCACCCCCCCGATCCGAACCCGCGCTCGGATGTCGTCCGGCCCGGCGGGAGGGAGCTTCCGATCTTATCTATCATATCCCTAATATGATCATCAAGCCTAAATTCGATCATTCATATAATCAGACCCATTGCACGACGTCTAGTCCAAGCAGATCCACATCAGAATTACATCTCCAACGCAATCGTTTTCGCTTTCGGACCTCCACACTCATACAACGCCAACAACCGCCTCTCATCGAGGGTAAAAATGCCCGGCCAATGACTCGACTCGCCACAAACCATGGTCGGCCTGGTCCACATCACCCGGCCCTCATTGGGCGGCCCCGCAAACACCACCTTGACACACGCATTCTGTGTCCAACACACCTCATCACAATCCTCATCCGTCATGAAAATCACCGCCAACGATCCATCCCCGAGACTCGCAATCTGCGGCGCCCCCGCATTATGGCCCGGCGGGGGGACATACACCTGCTGGCGCCATCCCCACGTCTCCCCGTCATCATAACTGAGCAACATCTCCACGTCAAATGTCCCGTAACTGGTGGTCTCAAATACCATCGCTAATACCTCCCGTCCGTTATCCCAGGTGCGCGCGATCCCGTTCATCCCGTCGCGACGGGGATCTTCCGCCCCGTGCAGACATTGTGGCGGCGTCCAGGTCGATCCTTGATCGTAGGACCGGACGAGCATCGTGCATTGGTTGTTGTGGGCGAACTCTTCTGAGTACGTGAGTTGGATCTCGCCCGGTCGGCGACCCAGTCGCATAAACGGTTCCCAGATGCCCAAGGGGGCGGGTTTCTCGGCCGCCTGCGAGGCGAACGACCAGGTGTGTCCGGAGTCGTAGGAGCGGCAGACCGTGATGCGGAAGTGCGTGGGCCCGTCGGGGCCAATGTCGTGGTTCCGGAAGGCGGCCAGGACGACGCCCGGCCCGACTTCTAAGAGGAACATGTTGTCGACGTCGCCGTGGCCGCGAGTCACTTCGCCATGGTCGGTAAAGGTGTGGCCGTTGTCGGTGCTAATGGAGACGAGAAGGGCGCGTTCACCGCCACCGTAGAAGCGTGTAAACGAGGCGAGAATCCGGCCGTCGCTGAGACGGGCCAGACGGGGGTAGGTGCCCGCGGGGTGGTTGGAGAGGAGACGCTCGTCGTTGTGGATGATGCGGTTGCCGGCGAGCCGGTTGTCCCCTGGTGGGGGCGGTTGTTGGTAAGGATGACCTTGGCCGTGACCGTGATGGTCGATGCCGAAGGTGTTGAGAATCTTCTGACCAAAGTGTCCGGGCATGGTTGCTGCTGCTGCTGCTGCTGTTGTGGTGAGGAGAGATAGGCGGGGCTGGACCCTGGATCTGACAGCGGGGTATTTATGGGAGATTCAGGAGAAGTGGAGAGAAGGCTGAGATGACGTCATCGGATCACCCCTGAAACACGGTTGCCTGTCTGCTGCTATTTCGGGGATCATCTATTGTCTTGGTGCAGTGATAGGCAGTTGTCATGGGGTTGGCGGAGGATTCCTTGGCCGTTGAGTAGGGCTGATCGTCTGTCATGTCCAATGACAGCAGCGAAGGTGGGCGGTTTGATAGGCTGACGGGGGGCTTGCGGTTGTATCATGTATTCACTCAGCTCTTGCTTCAACATCTCTAGGTATCGATAGTGAGCATAGTATCAATAAATCACATAGGTAATGGTAGCAGAAACCCCAAGACATTCCCCCTGCAGGGTCCCCAGACTCGATGCCTGATACTGAGTTCGGTGTAATTGTACCCTCTGCCTGACCCATTCAGACTGTACCTGTTAGAAACGAGATGCAGTCCAAATAATACTGAAGGGTACGGTGCCGACGGCTGCCAGACAATTGCTACCCAGTCTCCTTCTCATCATCCCGCAGCTTTCCTCTTTCATGATGCCCCGTCATTCACAGCACCAACATCATGTTATGCTGTCAATCACAATGAAGCTAGCAGATGATGACAAGGATCTTTTATATATCCCCTTGTTCTGACAAAGGATCCATTTCGCAGGAGAATTTTACTTTGTGTTCATACTGCGTACATTCCGATCAATCTCACCTAGGTTAATGTCAGGATGGTTGGTGACACACTCTGTCCCGCCCACAACATGTCAAGATCCCATGACCGAGGAGCTGAGATCCTAGACAATTCGCGGCAACCTCTTGAAAGTGCCACTTCTCGAAGACGCAATCTTTTTGGTATCGACGAGATATATTGGCAGAGGACAGCACGCAACAAATAGCAGGAGTACGGCTTACACTTAGTAGCAAAAGCATTGCTATGGCTGCCTGGAAAGGTGAGAGAAACTGATATCCTACTTAATCTTCATTGTCACCGATACTGGCTGGAGTCATCGAATATCTCTAAATCTAGAATTGTTCATGAGACTTCACAGTAGCACATTCCGAACAGCTGACAGGATGAAAGCAAAATACGATCGTTAGCAACACATTCTGGATAGTCAGACAAGGACATATCGACAAGGACAAATTCACGAAGCTTCATTGAATGTCAGCAACCAGCGAAAGGAGGAACAAGTCAATCAACGCATTCTTCACAGCCCATGAAGTTCAAACAATACCGGCACCTCTCGCTCGGCCTGACCATATAGGAGATAGCTCAAGCAAGGTCCACCGTATTGAACAACCGGTTCCCAGTATCTGTGCCCTTGGTTCCGGTGTATTTGTTCTCCGACAACCGCAAAGCAACCACCGTCAAGCCACCATTTCTCGCCAGAGCCCTTAACGGGCCATTCTTAGCAACCGCCTTGACCTGTACAACCCCCGCAACAACCGCAATCCGAATATCTTTCTTCAAGCTGCGAATATGTTTGACGAACTCAATAACGGTTGTCCCATTATTGACAACCGAGTCAACAAGCATGACATTCGCTTTCCCCTGCACATGATGCAGCTTCACGTCTTCGACCTCAGCTGCGTGGAGGAAGCTGGCCTTTGGGAAAGCGTCGTTGACACCAAACGCCATGGGCTTGCCACCGCGCATCAAGGCGATGATGACAGTGCTTGCTTCGTCGGCTAGTTGATGGCCAATAGTCGTGTTTCCTTGGACGTGAGCGATAGCGCAGGCTTCCAGGCCAACCAGGTCCGTGAGATACTCGGCTGCCAGGTAGAACCCTGCTCGTCTGTGAGCTTTGCGCAAAGCCGGACCTTCTATCCCAGCATCCCGCATGGGAGTCTGCAGCAGCTTTGCTGCTCCTTTGTGAGTGGCGTGGACGAGGTGAAAGTTAGATGCGAGGATTGGTCCCAGGAAGTTCGGGTCATCCAATGTAATAACCGGAAGGACTGCGATATCAAGGCGTGGAGATACCGACTCCGGAAGCAACACCTGGACAGCCTGGAAGCCGTGATCAATCTCAGTCTCGAGCACGGTATTCATAGTGCTACTTCTGATACCGTCATCACCAACAATCACAACGGCACGATCAGCACAGCGAAGCATCTCCATATCAACCGGACTGTCCCCAAACGCCCAGACCTTCAGACCACGGCTCTTCAGGCGCTCCACCAAGGCACCTTTGACCCGGGGAGTCACCACATAGCCATCCGAGATCCTCCCACTACCAATCACCTTGGCCCTATCCCAGAGGCCCTCTCGCTCCAGGACCTTTTCCCACACCCGCCGCAAGCCACACGTCACCACAACAACGCCAATATGAGCATGCTCCAAGACCCGACGCAGCAGACCTGCAACCTCGGGATACAACATCACCTCTGCTGCAACCAGACCACAGATCTCTTCATACTGTTCATCCTCAACATCCTGCTCATACAGCAAAACCACCTGACGGAACGCAGCATACGAATATCCCAGCTGACTGCCAAACACCCATTGCAACATCCCCCATCCAGCCCCAGGTACATGCTCCCAGAACCTCTTCCCCGTATCAATCGCCGCCAGGGTCCGATCCGCATCAAACACAAGCACCTTCTCCAGACCCATACCTGCCGGAGAAACCACCCCATCAATACACCTCCCCACTACCCCATCATTATTCACCTCATCATGCCGCCTAAAATCCTCCACCAGCGCAGCAATCCTCTCAAGACACAACGGCATCAACCTCACAAACAAAATCCCGCGACTCAAACACACCCCCGTCAACTCGGACATTTCCTCCTCCATCCACCGCCCCAACTCCGAGATGGAAATCCGTGCGCGCTGGCGCTCAGTATCCCTCTCCCGACGAGAATAAACCACCTCTGCACGGATATTCAGATACAGAATATGGGTATACACGCTGAGAACACATTCCGTCAGGACCGTCTCCTTTTCCTGATCGATATCGTCCCAGAAAATGTAATGCCCGGTGACGATCCCGGTCTGTCCGGAGGCAGTACATTCACTTTTTATAGATGTGATGGCTTTTTCTTGCCAGGTTGTCTTCTCGGAAAATGAGAGGGATTGGAAGGCAGGGAGGTCGCCAGGAACGAGCGAGTCGAGGACACTGGAACCATCATAGAAGGAGAAGGATTCGGGGTTCAGCTGGTTCTTGAGTTGGGATAGTAGGGTTGTTTTTCCGGATCCGGGGATGCCGTAGATTCCGATGATTGTTGGTTTGGATTGATTCATTTTGGTGCATGTATGGTTATGGTAGGGTGGAAAGATGTGATTTATATGAAATTGTATGGAAGTAGGGTTAGACACAGAGGGTGGGAAGGATACTCCCAGAACATGGGACCCCGTGGGTATTTTATTTACCCTCCCCACTTAACCCAATTCACACCGTGCACTGAGTGAACAGCTAAACTTTGTTGTGAGATGATATCGGATCGTTAGAGTGACAGAGTTTTGGTATACATGTCTCGCTACGTGAATGAGAGTGGAGCTCATGCCCATATTCACTTTGCTACATTTGTATGTTCACTTCAGTACGCTTTCTGTGGTTGGATTGTAGTTATCCACAATACCGCTATTAATACTGATCAACAGTGACACACCTGGCTATTTCTGGAATCATCCTCCTCAACATAGATCTTCAAATAAAGATGAAATATACCCTAATACTTCCCTCCCCCTTCCTCGTCTTCCTCTCCACAGTTCACATTTCACACTCCACATATACCCCTCCCTGTCACCCCTTACAAAAACCTAAATATATAAATAATACCCCAAAACCAACCTACCCAAGCACCCCCACCCGCACACCCTAAGGCGTGGAGATTGGTCATTTACCATGTACCTCGTCTTCAGCAGGCAGAAATATATCATCATGAGTGACCAGACCAAGTACTAATCACCCATCATATATATACCCAGCAAACAAAGCACACCCTAAGGCGAGGGGATTCGGTTATTTGCCGCGTGGTTTTGGTTTCCAAGTAGGCAGGATGTGGGAGCGTGTAGGGGACATGAGGTATTAAGTAGGGTTTGTTGGATTTATATCGAACGGGACAGGGCGTAGAAGTTGTGGGTGAAGATGTATCGTGCTGTTTGTTTGTGTCTGGCCGTGAGGTGTGAGATAGTGCCTGGGAGGGTTATATTGCAGATGCAGATGTTCTTCTTCCTTCGTTCATTGGGAACTTGGAATTGGTATGTAATGAGGGGGTGGATGGTGTTGATGGAATGGTCTATAGGCATAGGCAAGCAGTCTTAGGGTTTTATAGAAGTGGGGTGCTTATTTAGTAGACAGTTCCCTCATGCAAGATCCTACCAGACATCGACATCTTCCCCATATCTATCCCCTATCTCAGAAAGACGGAGCCAATCCATCGATGAACACTACTCCAACCTCGCCAACACCCCCCTCACCAACGCCCCCAACCGTCCCGCAACCCGAAACTTCCCCCCAAACACCCCCAACAACTCCACCACTAATTCCAAATCCTCCCGCACCCCTCCCTCCCTCACCACCCCGCCTAACTCCTCCGGCTGCGCCACCGTGGCATACACCAATGCCACCGCGGCCTGAAACACAGTCAGCAAATTCAGCCAGTTATACGCGAACCGGTGCTGACGGTGCATGTTCATGGCCTGACGGATGGACATGGCGGCGGCCATTGCCAGTATCTTGACTTTATGTTCGTCGAGGGAGGGGAAGAGTGGGGACGGGCGGTAGAGCATCATTAGGTGCGTGTAGTAGTTTAGGTCGTACCAGTTGGTGCTGAGGTGGGGGATTGGGGAGGGGGTAGAGGGGAGGGGGAAGGGCATGGTCCGGCGCCAGGTGAGGAGTTTGCTGTGGAGGGTTTGGAGGAGGTGTTCTCGTTGGGGGAGGGAGAGGGGGGTGGTGCGGGGGGAGTGGACGGTCGTGGCGATTTCGCTGGCGATGCGACGGAGGGAGAGGATGTGGAGCGGGATGGAGAGGGTGGATGGGTGGAGGGGGTGGGGGGGTTCATCGTCGATGTCGGAGAAGGGCTATATTTGTTAGTGGTGATGGGATAGGGTGAGGGATAGGGTGATGGGGTGGGATGGGGGTACCTCGATGTCGATGTCGTCGTCGTGGATGGCAAATGGACGACCGAGGGAGATGGATACCACTCTATTCTTGTTAATGTGGGGGAGGGGATGGTGTGGGGATCGTACCTGTCCATCATGTAGAGAGAGAAGAAGATTCGTTTGCGATACTCGATCACGTCGGTCGAGAGATTGGCATAGCTCGAGGAGGTATGAAGACCCATTCCGATGGCCATGCGAGCGGCCACGCCGACGAGGAAGAATGTATCTGCAATCCACTTAGTAGGGCACATCAATAGGGTGAAGGACGTACTCGGTCCGATCTGGTTGAAGAAGGAGTACGATACTTGCAGCATCAATACCTCGAGTGCAGCCTGGGCTCTTTAGCCCGTTTCTTGTAAATTGCAGGGCAACCTACCATATCACCCAGTTCGAAGGCCTCCTCAAAATACCCCATCGCCTTATTATAGTAGAGAACCGATTCCGATTTCTCGACCAACGATACCGACGAGTGTGCGGTCGACCCAATGGCCAGAACCATCCAGACCCGAAACATCCACAGCGCCGACCCTGCCAACGGCTCCTCTGGATGGTTATACACACGCCACAATACCGTGATAAACTCATTCCGTCGAATGATCGGATACAGGGTATGCGAGTGTGCAAAATAAAAGTCCATCAAATAGGTCATATGCCCCTTGTCCGGTAGCTGGAGATCAGCCAGCACCGACTCATCTTCCAGGACCTGGGACAGCGAGAGCTGATGGAACAAACAGGGAGAAGAAAAGGCATTGAAATCCAGAAGCGAGCCCGATGCATCGTCGAAGGATGGGAGAGGCCCATCCAACCCATCATCTACACCATCAAACACAAACTCCGCCTTATCCGGCGACAACCGTCGAAGAACCGCCTGAGTGAGCTTCGCAAACGACCACCCCGACGACGAACCCAGATGTCGCTCTGCCGTAGCCTCCAGGGAGAGTCTCTTGACCTCCTCGGCCAGAATATCCTTTCGCGCCTGCACTGGGGGTGTGAGAAGAGGGAACTCATCAAAGGTATCTGTCTCCGGAGGCGTGGCGAAGTTCACGATGGGCGGGTCGAATTCAAAACCTGGTCGTGGGGATGTAAGAACTGCTGATAATTCCTTCTCGAGCTCTCGAACCCGAGATTCTAATCCTTGGACGTACCTGCGCGCATGAGAAAGGAATGAATAGGTTATCAGATAAGCAGGTACTCACGCAATCGAATACGTCCCCACCAGCCGATCATCATCCAGGAAGCTACACGCCACGCGCGCATGCAAGCACGTCTCGCATTGCGGTAGTGTTCGATCACAGCGCTTTTTCCGGCGGTGGCAGCGACGACAGGAGGTGCTAGCTCGAGCGGTACTCGAGGGCGAGGGCGACGGCATGGTTGGGATGGTGAGGGTGAGGGGACGACAGGCCGAGGAGTCGTTCTTATCAAGGAGGTATCTTTCTCCGCATTTCTTATCACGGCCGGGAGGTCGGTGGGGGATGATTGGTAGCCTGCAGTAGTGATGGAATGATTAGATTGGATCCTGGCTGGTACGGCCGGTGCCCTAAGGAGAGGATCTTATCGGGGTAGTATTGTGCAATCACGCTATCATTACTCCGTATGGCTGGATGGAAGCGGAGGCTGGCTCTAATGTCTGCAGTTAGTTGCGGTGGCTAGTTTAGCGTGAATCCTGACGGTATGGCTCCTGTTTAGCATCCCGTGTCTGTCACCAGTGAATCATGATGGCGTGGTCACTTTTACTCAGTGTTTATTGACACCTATTAGATAAAAAACAACCCATTGCCGATCTAATTACCACACTCTATAGCAAGGTATACATACACTGCATCACATCGCATCAGTTCTTCTCCGGATCCACCTCGGTCTTCCCCAACTCGGCACTATCACTATCCCCGTTGGGGGCCTGGTCCGCCGGCCCGAATCCATACTGAATGGCCACCTGTTCAATCTCCTCATCCGTCAAATGGGGCAGTTCCTTCGACGCCCGCACATAAGTCATCTTCTCGACGTATCCCTTGGCGAAAATCAAATCGATCTCCTCGAGCGACCGCCCCGAGGTCTCGGGGTAGAACAGGTAGATAATCGGGATGAACAAGGCGTTGATCACGGCGAAGAAGAGATACGTGCCCCACTTGATGTTCCGGATCATGATGGGCGTGACCATCACGATGAGAAAGTTGAAGAGCCAATTCGTGCAGGTCGAGATGGCGTTCGCTTTGGCTCTCGTTTTGATGGGCGAGATTTCGGCCGGGTAGAGCCAGGGCAGCGGAAGCCACGTCGCTCCGAACGTCGCGATAAAGGTAAACAGACCCACGGCGGCACCTTTCGCAGCCTGCGCATCGCCCGGGATGAGACAGGCAAAGGTGATGATCATCGAGGCGCTCTGGCCAAAGGAGCCGGCCAGGAAGAGCTTGCGTCGGCTGACCTTTTGGATCAGCAGCCACGACAGGCACGCGAAGATGGAGTAGACGATCATATTGACGCCTCCGAGGACCATGGCCATGAACTCGGTTTGGTTCAGGGATTGTTGGAACAGGACTGGGAGATAGTAGATGACGGCGTTGCATCCACCGATTTGCTGGAAGAATTGGGACGAGCAGCCCAGTAACATGCGGCGACAGTGCTGCGTCTTGCCACCGGTGAACACGGCCGACATGGGGGTAGATTTGGTGGCCATGCCAGAACTACAGAGGTTAGCGGGAGCATTCGCTGGGGTCCGGGAACATACGCGCGCAGGGAATCCAGAATGATGGTCTTCTGCAGTTGAACATCATGGTGGCTGATCTCCTTGCCTTGCAACGCGGCAATGACTCGCTCGCCTTCCTCGTAGCGCTCCTGCGTGAACAGCCATCGAGGAGACTCTGGCAGAAACAAAAGACCCAAGATAATGAGCAGACCGAAGAAGATCTGAAAGGCAATGGGGAATCGCCAGGTGAGGTCCGGGGGGCCGTAAGAGGCCCCAAAGTCAATCCAATAGGAGATTAGGGTTCCGATTGCCACGGTGCTGCCCTCAATACAAATGAGCAGACCACGGTTGGAGGTTCTCGAGCACTCTGCTTGGTAAGTGGGAATCGTCGACGTATTCATGCCGTTTCCAATGCCGGTGACCACACGTCCAATGCAGAATTGGGCCAGCGGAACATGTCCCGAGAAAGACGTGATCTGGAGAATGACTCCGATGATCATGATGGTAGCCCCCAACATGATGGAATATCTGCGGCCAAGCCAATCACCGCAGCCAAGAATAAACAGAGCGCCGCCAAGGCAGCCTAAATATGTTAGACTAGGCTTCAGACCCAAGGTGTTTACTTACCAAGCTCATAAATCGCAGTGACCACACCCTGCATGGTCGAGTTGTCTCTTGTAGCCGTGAAAACATCATTAAACGGGTCAGCATCGATGATACTACTCATCACACCCTCTGCAATCATTAGCTGACTCCTAAACCCTAAGCGAAGTCGGAACCTTACGGTCATAGCCAAAAAGTAAAAAGCCCAAGGTTGCACATGAGGTCACCGACCACATCAACTTTCGACCGGACAAGCCGGCGAAGGTAGGCACTGAAGACATGGCGATGTTTGGATCTGAAAAAAGATGCAGTACCCAAAACTCAGCATGACGGAGACGACCAGTCTTATATCTTGTGTGTACCCCGGAAAAACCGAGGCTCCTGCGGGGTGCCCCATCGGACCAGGTCGGCACCATTGCTTGCTTCGACGACCAGGATCCCTGGCTGAAAACTCTACTTGACTCTCGCTTGAACCATCGGGTGGTATCGGCAGAATCGAGAGGATGGGATTCGACGAGGGAAGCGGAGATGCGCCGTGCGCGGGCAGCCGCCCTCCTTGGCTCCGGGCCAAGAGCTGGGCAGCGCCATGCCGAGCTCTTGGTCCCAGGGAAGCGGAAGACACCGCCGTCGAAGGAAGGATACCCGAGAGCAGCGGTTTCAATAGGCTGGTATTCCGAGGTGGTGGGATAAGTGCAGTGATGGGTTGTTGATGGATTTTGAGCTGTTCAGGATGGGTGAGTCTGATACTACTATACCTCTACCAACACCCACAACAGCATACCTCCTGCGAGGCTTTGTCTAGCTATGTGATACAAAGAATAGACAAAATACCTGTTGCAACCAGCTGCCACCTGCAGCTGAAACAACCAACCGCCAAGCCGTTGGACAGAAATGCCGCATCGCGTCAATGGCGGATTTCCCTTCCAAACTTTGTGTGAAAGGCAATCTCCGGTTGCACGGCGGTGACTGCAGCCAAGACAACTGACGCTGATCATTTCTTCCCCTGCCAACCAGTGGCTACACAAGTCAACATAGCCGAAGCGACATTGCATCATGGCGAGCTGGAGTGCAGCTGTTGGATTTTGAGCATGTGGGCATCTCTCCACGTGTGGCATGAGGTACGTGGCGCTAGGAAATTTGACTCCGCCGTTGCTTGAGGTGGGAGATAGTTGGCGCTTCGGTCGGCACAGACGTCGCACAGACGAGATCGGCTGCTTTGATACATCAAGGATGGCCGAAGAGGCTACGATCGTGGTTGTGGTGGGTGAAACATCATGGTCTGCCTCATGTTGGGTGGCACCATCCCCGGAGGCAAAAGGTTTAAGGTAGGGAAAAGAGGGGGTAAACAGTCCCCACGGGGAAAAGCACGTGCGTCGGTCGGTTGCTGCACCTCATTTCCCTAGGCGCTGGCCCCATATAAATATTTTCCGCGACACCCATGCACCTAGCACGACAGCTACGTCGCCCCCATCATACTTGGATCCTCCTTCATGCTCCTCATCCAGAAGATACCGACCTGCTTAACCGCACAACCCGGATTCCCAACCAGCGTGACTGCTCACAGCCTCGCCAAGACTGCCGGGCAGCGGTGGTCTTGGCGGACCTTGGCGCGGGCCGAAGGAATCTCGGCTGCGGGTGATCGGATAATATGTGGTGGAATATGTACCGTTCAATTATCGGTTGATTAGACCTGAAAATATCTCTATTACTTTACACGTATATACCATAGATCTCATATATCTATCAGGCGTTATTTGCACAGGAGAAACTGTTGCTGTTGGCGTCATCGTGAAGAGACCGCCCCGAGACGTAGAGTCCAAGACCGCACTACCATGGTTAGAAAGGGCTGATGACGATGGACGGGTACTTACAATGCATGCGGCAATCCCGACAATAATCACATTGAGGATTGTCAATGCGATTTTCCGGGGAGAAGAGAAAAGCTGGCCTTTGTTGAGGTAGAGCCAGAAGATACCGCTGAAGCCGACTGTGTTGGGTTAGTATGTAACTAGACAATGGGGATAAGCTGCTTACAAGTAGACCAACTGGCGAAGAGGGATGCCTAGATTCCGGTCAGTCGAGTCAAGTCGAAAGAGGCAGAGACATACGATCAGACTCAGCAGATCACTAAACACCGGAATGGCCTCGGCGATAATCCACGCAATCACCCACAGTCCCAGCATGATGCCTACCCAGGATCCCGTCGCGACCAGACCCCGGCTGTGCATGTGATCCCCGTGACGGAAGAGACGGACATAGACGTATTTACAGGCGACATGGCCGTTGACAACCCCGCCGATGATGATCTACCAATGTTAGAGGCGACCAGGTGAGTCGGGAAGCACTTACAGTCGGAAGAGCAATTCCATAAGCAATCTTGGCCACCTGAGGACTGGCGGAGCCGAGCGCAGGGGACGTGACATTCGGTCCCGCGTAGATGTAGATCACCACCGATGTGACAATGTAGAGGATCGTATCGATACTCTGGAGAAGACAAAGCGCCTTGGGGTATTCCCGATGATCCTTCAATTCGGACATGAAGCCGAAGAAGGCAACGTGGCCGGCTGCTGCTGTCAGCGGAGCCTCATAGGATCGAATGGCATGACTTACAGAAAGAGAAGACAATATTGCAGACCGCAAGAAACGCTTTGTACAAGCTGGTATCCACAGTCGCGGCAAGGCTTCCCTTCCAAGGACGCTCGATACCAACCGCAACCATGACAATCAGTACCGCAGCGAATACACTGATGAAAGCTACCCATTGTTAGACTGAACGGCAGCAACAGCAACTGTTGGCACTTACAGGCGACGGAGAGATAGGACATCTTCGCAGATGTCCGAGGTAAGCACAGGATGTAGCAGATCACCAGGCCCGCGACGCCATAGATCATGGTGCACGTCCCATGGTCAGTGATGGTGTTCATGGCGACCGAAAAGGTCAGAAGATGGCTCGCCATGATGAAGACCACCAGTAGGAGCTGGCCTGTTCCAAAGACCTCACGACCGATGGGCCCAAGAAGGATCTCGCCAGCATCCGCCAGGCTTTGGATATGCGGATAGGCCCATCTGAACTGGCCGATGACGTAACCGGTATAAGTAGCCAGCAGACCCAGACCGAGCAAGAGGATAATAGCGCTGTATCGCATTAGAAAAACGATTGACCACCGATTACGAAGACATACGGAACCAGACCCAGCTCTGCAACAACGGCAGGCAAGGACAGAATACCCAGAGAAACGGTCTCAGCAACCATGACTGTTTGGTCAGTAAACAAAGGTGCAGCCAGCTAGTAGTATCACTCACGAAAGCCGCATTGCCTGGAAATATCAGTCAGTCGTCGCTAAAGCGACAAAGGAGGAATGAACATACCACCAGCTCAAGACCTTGTACTTGACCTCAGCATACTCTTCATCCCCAAAGGTGTCATTGTACATCGAGTCACCCTTCTTGTCGTCCTGCTTCTCTTCCGCATCATGCAGGTTGGTCCCGTCACGAGCATCCTGGAAGAATTGGCCCGTCTGCACATTGAGACCGGGTTGGGCCTTGTCGCCAGAGGGATGGCCAGACGGATGGGCCATGGCTGCGGAGATGGGAGGTGAAAATCCCAACTGGCCTCACGGCGCGATGAGACAGATGCAACGTGACGAGGAGTGGGTCGGTGAAGAAACTGGCGGCGGCAAGGTTCTGGCGTCTAAGGTATGAACAACAGCCCTACCAGCTCTACATGGACACACAGCAAGAACCTAGCACGAACTTGTCAACCGTCAAAGGTTCAGTTGTCCGGGAGGAATGCAAACTGACAAATGACCGCCCTCTGACTCACCCTCCGATGCGGAGTCTTAAGTCTCAACAGCACTTCAAATTTGCGGCGGCGGTCCTGTGTGGGTGGATCCTAACGTTGCACCCATTCAACTTCCCATTACCTAATTCGCGAGCCCACACCCGTGGGGCGCTCCGCTCCGCCTCAGGTTCCTGGCCAATGGCCATCGTTGCCAAGCCGGCGAATTGGAGAACGGACCCGGCACTTGTCTGCATGAAGAAGGGAGGCCCGACCGGGGTCGCCATTGGGTGATCCCGCCGATGACGGCTCAAATTCTTCTAGAACAGGGATCGAATGATCGTACCCGTTGTCACTCATACATACGAGCATCATGTGGTGTCATATTCATTACCAGGATTCACCAGTTAGATAAAGCTGCCACCTACAAGGGCATTCACAATGGTTGGACGCATATCTCACTACATATACCGGATCATTGCATCTATTCTCCCAGAGCAATTTGTCCTCCTAACATACTCTATACGGACCTCCTACTAATCATTACTTATTCGAATACTGTTCCTCGACTGGCATATTGTATGGGAATGCTCATAATATATCTCATATACTGAAGGCAACAACTGGGGGAGTGCAGAATCTTGGCGATTAAGCGGCTTTGACATACCCTTCGAGATTCATTTCGGATATATATAACCGACCAACAGGAACCCTTCGGATGGCCTATCATGATCCTCTCTAAGTGTGCCACAACTATATACCAGAACAAGAACAAGCCGTAATCTACGAAGCGGAAAAGAGCCATCTTGCAGTACGAAAACATCCGATGTCAACAACCTAGAATACCTGCCCGGATGCAACTCCCTAAGCTCCTTCGTGAAGTCACTAGACTGTCGAAAGCTTTCCCCAGGCTCTGGTCCGTCTGGGGCATCCCGTTGATGCCACCGGATTCGCTCCACGTGGTAGTCAATTGGAGATTTATTGGATCGGCACACGAGAATCCGCTTTGCTTGAACTAGCTATCGTGGTGTCGGGAAACTCAAAGTCTCGCCAAGTGGTTGAATAAAGCGATCTAGCCGTGCGTCGTTTCTAATTTGACTTCTCTACGCGCATCTCGACATCAAATTCCATTGCGGAAAGGTCTAAATCTATCATTGGCCGTGAGTAATTTCTATGGATCCTCTTGAACAATCGCCTCTTCTCAATCTGTCTAACAGTATACGGTGATCCGATATCATTTGCGAGAATTCAAGAAAGTGTGTCGTCACGAATCGCTCGTTCCCTTAAGGTACCAGAGAACGTTGTTGGCTTTCACCAGTATCGAATGCTGAGGGCATTTCATGGAGAAGACCAAGCCAAAATGGTCCCCGGAGACATCCATCTCTTTCCATAATGTTTTAGTCTACCAGGTCAGACATGGTGGAATACACATCTTCGCTTGAAGTTTGCAGTCTGGTGGTACAGTGATACTCATGGCAACCTTAAGTAGTATATCAATGCCGTGTTAAATGACTGCAAATGTCCGAGTATTCTGCCAATGTTTATCACTGAGTTGTGCCAGGTCATGAATGTTAGTTGCAATTGAGTAATCATCGACGGAGATGGAAGATCCCTCTCACCCAGCGTGCGTAGGCGTACACCATTATATCTCCAGTCCTAGTGAAGAACACTATGATATCAGAGCAATCTGGGGGCTCTGCTGCGGGCGTATAGGAATTGCCGGGACCGAAGAGACATTCCTATCTCTTGGATAGTAAAGAATGGGCGACCGAACATAATGACTGAATAAGACACTGTATCAGTAGTACGAGCGCAGGGGATCGATGTCTGCCTAGCCTGGCAGGCATCCAGCATCCCCCATCCCTGCCATCTTCCCTCCTCTTCTCCTCTTCTTCTCTTCCTCTCCCTCTCCCTCTCTTCCTCTTCCTCTTTCTCTCTGCTTCCAACTACTCATAATCATAAAGCTGCTTCTGCGGCGGCACATCTCCACGCAGGATATACTTCTTCACATACCACGGCAACATCCCCGCATAATGCTTGGCATGCTTCGTCGTCGGCACCGAGAAAAGTTGATCCAGTTCCTCCAGCGATAACGCCTTGGTCTCCGGCAGACAGAAATAACAGAAGATCCAACCGAAGATATTCCAGGGTGCGTACCAGCCAGACGTTCCTTGCGGGCTGAACGCGTCCCGCAGTGGTAGTCACGTCAAAGAGACAATAAAGTTGAAGCCCCAGGTTGTTGCTGTTGCGAATGGCTTGCCCACGTCGCGGATGTACAGTGGCTGTGCGTTCATCAGCAAGACCTTTCATATACTGGTGCAAGTAACTTACGAATGCTTCTGCAGAATATGTGAAAGGGACCGGTCCCTCGCCTGGGGAATACACCACCATGAAGAGGTATATACCCGTTGCCACGCACGCGGTTCGCGAGGTGTCATCTGGATATAGAATGAAGAGCCGATGAAGAGCAAGAACAGGCTCATGAGTGGAAAAGTGGACAGTAGGAGATTCCGCCGACCGAACGTGTCGATGGTGTACACGGCTGGGAGAGCAACGATCCAGTTGATGATGCCGCATCCCAGAGAGGTGACCAGGAAGGCGGAAGTGGACTTACGGGATGGTAGTCGATCCTAACATCAATCTCCAGTTGGAGCCGGGGATAGTGGGATGCGTCACATCCATGAATGCGACCGAGACAATATAACCAAGCATGATCCCGAACACCGTCCACATTTGCCACATCGTGACCAACGCCCCACGGATGATGGTAGCAGTGCACTCGGCTCCATAGACGGGAGTTGTGGCTGACTTGGCACCGACCGCGAAACCAAAAAGGAACTGGCCTAGGAGAAGATTCCACCAGGTGTGTGCCGCTGCCATCCAAAAGGACGAGGCAAAGGAGATGAAACAGGAGATGAAGATGCATCCCCGGTGCCCAAACGAGCGATTCACTGGCGCTGTTGTCCAGCATCCTATGAGTGCCGAGCATAGGTACGGGGCGCCATTCAGGAGGCCTTGCTGCCAGGTATTTGTGACGTTGAACTCGGCAAAGTAGAATCTGCCATTTTTAGCATACATCCAGATGATTGGAGATATTACATACGCCTGCACACCATTGACTGCTGTCTGGTCCATACCTTGGACGATTGCCGAACCAGCGCAGAGTACTACATGGTCAGACCTGAATGTGCCCTGGGTGGGCGTACTCACTGGTCATAAAGTGCATCATAAATGGCGGGCTCCATCCATGGGATTTTTTCACGACGGAGGAGCTTTTTCTTACCCTCGGATAGTTCGTCAAGCTTTTCAAACGATTTTGGATCTTGAGCTACCAGAGCGCCCCGTTTTAGCTCGTTTATTATGTGCTCCAAAGTTCTTCTCGCGTGCGAACGACTCTACATCCCTGAAGAGCTCATCCCGGGTCAGGGTAGCCGGTGGGTTCTTCAGCTTCGTGGATGTAGTGCACTCTTCTCGGCTACATCGCGAGTCCAGTCCTGAGCCACCTTTTCATCTTGTTTCTCCTTGGAGAGAGATTCAAGATGAGAGGATGTCGAGGATGGTGCCTCAGGGTCAGTTCCCTTGTTGCTCATTGTGACTCAGAGCGTGCCGTTGAAGATACAAGTGAGACACCACGCACAGGTGGTTCAGAACGCAACGTAGAGTATCGTGGACGGACAGAGCCGCCGTGCGATGGGCCTACTTAAGCTCGTTGTCCAGTCTTCATCATTCATCAGAAGGGGGTGAGCACATGAGTTTGTTCTGCATCAAAGTACCATTCCCGTATCCGGCGACCCCAGACCTGTTCTTGGGCGCAGATGCCCAGGCCTTGGGCATGTGGAAGGCTTCATGCAGCCACTCTCGAGGTTGCTTCATGGCAGAGTTTGCGAGCCTCCGCTAGTTCTGACTCGAGCATCTTGGCGCCTAGAAGATACAGTCTGGGCACCCTAGGCCAAAAACGAGCACCACGGTCGGTCAAATCAGAATCGATGCGAACCGAGAGCATATCCCAAGGCAGCTGCAGCGCTTCAGGTCATCTGAGAGTGCACAGTCTCGCTGTCGTCAGACCAAGAGCAGTCTGGGTGGATGCGACGAATGCGACATCCCTCGCGCCCGAGATATGTATATGGTAGCCTGTTAGGTCAAACCCCTGGCGAAGGGGCAAGGGTATTGGCAATATGACGAGTCAGATCCGAGCAACCGTTGAACTCTAGCCATGTCATGTAGTGGTCCTTTGAATTGTTGGTGTCTCAGATCCCGGATTAGATGCATGACGGCCTTTTTTGGGTTGTCATTATAGCACCTGTCCAATTTGGATGCCAAACGACCACCACCAGGGGTAAATGAGTTCCCCAATAACAACATGATCCCAAGGCTATGCTGCATATAGTGACATCACTAGCAGCATCATCTTGGCTGACCCGCAGGTCGTGTGTTGCTGTGATAGGATCGGCTGAGATGCCCCGGCGCCTACGCGCTCGAGAGTCCGAGTATGCTCTAGGAAGGTGGCATCCACAAACCATTGTAAGGGTCATCTAGATCCTGCTTTGGCACTCAGAAGCCCCTGCAATATCGTCTTTACCTGCACGGTCAAAGGCTGGTTCTCCACCTTGGCTGCTTTCGCCCCTCGTCCTGCCCCGAAAAGTAATGCCGCTTACTCACCGAAGACGGCGGCTATCCGACTAGGAGCTACCAGGAAAACAGGCCGTGCGGTGATGTATCATGAGTCGTGAGTGTGACAGGGTGGTGGACTAAGGAGGAGCCGTTTCAGGAGTACCCACAGGCCAGTCCCGCCACAGCACTACCGTCGCTGGCATTCGGCTTGCTACCGTGATGATGTCTCGGATAAGGTTAATTGCTTAAGCATCTTAACATTGCTTGTCGTCGCACGGCCATGCTGTATGCTGGTTGTAGAGATTGGCATGTCGTCATGGTCGAACCGACAACGCTGGTGGCTGAACAGCGCTGCATTCATGCAAGGCTTGCGGACAGCTTCACACTATTCTCAGGAGGCGCGTGGACCCTGGACCCTAGCCAGGGCGTGGGCAGAACCAGGCAACGCGTGTCGGTCAGCAGATTTGGTCCACTACAACGGTGGATGGCATGTGCTTGAGCTATACTCTGTACTGCTGCAATACAGGTTCTGGATGATCCACTTGAATGTCATTGGAGTCTCTCTCGGAGGTCGGATGTGGCGGGCGTTGGCTGGAGGAAAATTGTCAGGGACGGCGCTGCTGCAGGAACGGCGGCTGTCCAGCCTCGGGGGCAGCTGATTGGTGGGGAACACCAGCCAGGGCCAGGTTTAATCTATGTGAGTCTGGCCAGCATTTTTCCGATGAGCTATTGACTCTGGAGTGGCTAGTGCGGCGGATCCACCATGTTCGCGCCTATTTTTAACCCGGGCAGAAGTCAGGCGACATCGGCGTAATCATCGTGAACATGAACATGTTCTTCGCAAACGGCCACAATGCACTAGAAGAAGCTTCGCTGGAATGAAACTGACAAGAAATAAGCTCACTTGCGAGTGACAGAATGGTCGGGCGTTGGCGTGAAAATCTCCGACAGCCAAGACCCTAGCCGGCCGATAGCTTCAATATCAGACGGATCGGCGCCATCTGGAACACTTGCCCCTGCCCTACCGCCGAGTCGCCCTCACCTTAATTGCTCCAGCGCTTCCGAACGGCCAGTCTGGTCCCCGCCGCGGTGGTCAGACCGACTCCAGGTGGGTTCATGGCTCCAGCGGTGGTTTGAAGTGTGACACAGTTAGAGTATCCAGCAATCTTGACAGGGCGCGATGAGGATTTAAAAAGGCCATGGCACCTCGACTCGTTGATTCTTTCCTCAAGCAAGTCTTCTCTTCATCATTCTCTTCACTACTTCTCGCTTCATTGATTGAGGCCTTCCACATTCCTTGCGCAGGATCGCTCGCTCTTTACTCTACAATCACTTACATTCTCTACCTTTCTTTCTTTCCAAAAAAAACCCACTAGCATCACAATGCGTCACGCTCAGTCTGCCTCTCTCTTGACGGCCCTGCTGTCGGCCACCCAGGTTGCCGCCCACGGTCACGTCACCAACATCGTCGTGGATGGTGTCTACTACGAGGGTTTCGACATCAACTCCTTCCCTTACGAGACCGACCCCCCGAAGGTGGCTGCCTGGACGACCCCCAACACTGGCAACGGCTTCATCTCGCCCGATGACTACCGCAACCCCAACATCATCTGCCACGAGAACGCCACCAACGCCCAGGCCCACGTTGTCGTCGGTGCCGGTGAGAAGGTCAACATCCAGTGGACTGCCTGGCCGGACTCCCACCACGGTCCCGTCCTGGACTTCCTGGCGAACTGCGGTGACAGCTGCGAGACGGTCGACAAGACCACCCTCGAGTTCTTCAAGATCGACGGTGTCGGTCTGGTCAGCGACACCGAGGTCCCCGGTACCTGGGGTACCGACCAGCTGATCAACAACAACAACAGCTGGATGGTCGAGATCCCCCCGTCCATTGCCCCTGGCAACTACGTCCTTCGCCACGAGCTCATCGCTCTCCACAGCGCCGAGGAAGAGGATGGTGCCCAGAACTACCCCCAGTGCTTCAACCTGCAGGTCACCGGTACCGGCACGGCCACCCCCTCGGGTGTTCTGGGTACCGAGCTCTACACGGCCACTGAGAACGGCATCCTAGTCAACATCTACTCGACCCTGAGCACCTACACCGTGCCCGGTCCTTCCCTGTACACCGGCGCCGTCTCCATCACCCAGACCACCTCGGCCATCACTTCGACCGGTACCGCCGCCACGGGCAGCGCTAGCGCCAGCGCCGTCGCCACGGCCTCCTCCAGCGTTGCCGCTGCTACCACTGCTGCTGAGACTTCCATCGCTGCCGATGTCACCAGCGTTGCTGCCGACACGGCTGTGGCCACCAGCAGCAGCACCCCGGTCGCCAGCGCCAGCTCGACCTACACCCAGATCCCGGTGCAGGTTCCCTCGTCCTGGACCACCCTGGTGACCATCACTCCCCAGGCTGCCACCTCGGTTGAGCCCGAGTCGACCATCACCTCTGCTCCGGTTGTCACCTCTGCTGCTGCGGGCTCCAGCGGCACTCAGTCTCTGTACGGCCAGTGCGGTGGTATCAACTACAGCGGTGCTACTCAGTGTGCTTCGGGCGCGAGCTGCCACTCGTACAACCCTTACTACTACCAGTGCATTGCTAGTGCTTAGATACCTTGCTACATACTTGCCACATACTTGCTACTATAGCTACAATATCACTTGACTTGCCACACGCAGCATATTCATTAGTATACCTTCATAAATTAAATCTACGAGATAAATCAACAGCTTATGCATGAATAACCATGCAAGTGCTATCTCGAACGGTCTCCAATAACACTGCTTACTTAGACAAAATCTCATTGCTCACACCTCTACTATCAACAAATACACCTAGATCTTACTCTGGCTAAAAACCCTACACTAATAAACAAAGACCAATTACCTTACTCGTCCACAATAACCCTCAAACGTAGCGCATTCATCAATTCCTAGCCAATAATATTCCACAGTAGATAAATACAACCCCAAGAACTAATAAGTAGCCTTGGCCAAATTCTCATCAAACGTACTATCCTTAAACGGCACAATCGCCTTATCAAAATCCGCCGTCTGCAACGCATCCTGCGCAGCAGTAGTCAAACTCTCCCACGCCACCAACGGCTGCGTCCCGCCCACCACATCCGTCAACCCACAACTATGATCCAACGGCCAAATACTCTCATACTTAATCAGCGCTTTCGTGCCGGAGAGGGTATATCCGTCCGTGGAGCAATCCCAGCCGCCGTGCGCGGAGGGACACACGGCGAGGATGTTGTCTGCGGAAATGGTGGCCGTGGACGAGAGGTAGATGATTACGCCTTCCCAGTCGTGGCGGTGGCCGAGGCCGGTGCTGGGTTCGTCTTTGGGCATGTACCAGCTGTAGAGGAGCGCGGCGGGGGAGGAGGTGGATGGGGTGCTGGTGGTGGTGATGTTGCTCCGGATGTAGATTTGGCCGGTGTTGGAGCTGCAGTCGCCGTCGGAGGAGCCGGTGGGGGAGAGGCCGGCGCTATACCTTTTGGTCAGTATTGAGAAGAGGGGGGAGGGGATGGGTCAGGGTGAGAGGAAACAAGTGTAGATAACGCAAGAAAACGGGCGGGTGATGTGATTGGTGGAAGCCACCCATATTAAGACCCTGAGGGACTGCACTAAGACAGGCATAACTTACTCGGTATCCCCCTCCGCATCCACACCCGGGAACGGCACACACCCATTCACCACCTTCAAGTATGGCTGATACGCCAGATACAAATCGCCCGTGGCGTCATCCGGCACCGTCTGGTTGAAGCCGACGATCTCGTCGCTGGCGATCCAGTCGCGGGCGTGCAGCCGGGGTTTGGCTTGCGCGAGGCAGATGGTGGAGGCGGCGAGGAGGAGGGTGCGGAGGGACATGTTGATTCTTATGATTCTTATGATTCTTAGCTTGTATGAAAGAATGAGGAATCGTGATTGTTAATTAGGGGAAGCTCTACCGGGAGGATCACCCTTTTATGTCTACGACAGGATCAAGGATCGGCAGGTAAGGAGCTGAGAGCGACGCGGTGGGGCACAGCTCGGAGGGATTCCTCACGGCCTCGTACTCCTGCTGCAGGATTCATCAAGCACAATCCTCCCGGTTGACGCCACATGTCAGGAACCGGGTCAGGTGCGATGGAGGGGTGTTGGAGGGCTCGGAGACCTTGCGAGGCTAAATTAATAACGCAAGACATTAATCTATCGATGAGACGTCCCAACCCTAGCCAATGATCAACAGGGCTTGGACCACGCGGATTGAGTTCAGGATTTAGGGCTGGCGGGTCTACTAATCTAGGCATGGTGGCAGGATGTACACGGTGTGGCAGGCTTAGTCCAAGCACGTCAATAGCCCCGATAGCTTCTCCAGCACCACGCCCTGAATCGTCGAATTCGCGTCCAGCTTGTCGCTCGCAGTTCCCACCGATACACTGGCGTAGCAACCGTCCGAGTCCACCACCTTGGTTTCCGTGGGCAAGCGCTTGTCGTTGTCGCAGGTCTCGACGTCGTCGCCGGAGATGAGCGGGATGGCGGTGAAAATACGCGACAAGACAAACTTGAAGTCGTCCGCGCTGGTGCAGCTCGAGTCGCTGACGGCGCCAAAGTTCACGTTCAACCAGATGTCGTCCGGCAGGTACGGTGTGCCCGAGGCAACCAGCGCGTCCGCCAGCTTGGTCGACAGCTCCGCGTACACGGTGCTGTAGGTGGGCACGCTCACGTTCCACGCCGTCTGCGAGCCCGTGCTACCGGAGAAGGCGATGGCCGGGATGCCCTGCTTCGCCGCGTAGGTCGCCGCCCCGACCGTGCCAGAGAAGAAGACCGACAGGCCCAGGTTGGCGCCGACGTTAGGCCCGGTCACGGCGAGGGCGGGGGAGCCGCTGAAGAATTTCTCCGACAACGTGTTGATGCCATACTTGATCGAGGTGACCGGGTACGAATTAACGTAGTTCCACCGCGGCTCGGACGCATTGTAGCCGTACGCCGGACTCCCTGAGGGGCAGCTGTTGAACTCGCACGCTTCAGTCAGGTTGGTGGGGGTGGCATCATCAGAACCTAGACAAATCAGTCAGTGGCAGGGCATTGAAGTGAGTGGAGGACATTACCGGTTCCACTCTCATTCTCTGCCGGGGCGGAGATCACCACCGAGTGGCCGGCAGCGGTGAGAGAGTCATAGAAAGTGCGGATATTGATCTCGGCCCAGCCATCATCGTTGGAGGAGATGATGTTGATGGCGTGGGTGGTGAGGGGGAGCAGCGACAGCGCCAGACGGAGGTGCATGGTGAAGGGGCCACGGATTATTGGCGGGCGGACAGACAGATAGTGGGCGATTTAGATTGATGGAGGCCGTGCCAACGGGCCAGCTATATAGATCCTAGCCCAGTCCGCCAGAAACTTGTGCAGAAAGCATTAAGCATGGCCGGGGCGGGAATGTGCCGAAACCGAGGACCCAGTTGTGCTTGTTAATGTCAAAGTGTCAGGGTTGCGGACGGAAGCCGTCGGAGGCTCGGAACCCAACGGGTTGGCCACGTGCGAGCCATCCTGCAGGATGGCAGTCCTTAGTGACTTTGGCCGGTGGCCTCTAGCGCCATGCATCATGCAACGGGCGTGCCTGGCAGCCGGACATGTGTCTTCACGGTGATGATCTTCATTATTCTGACACGCCATCACACCTAACCGATGTCTAGTCGCGCCTGGCAATATCTCTAGCTCCTGCTGCTGCTGCCGCTGCTGCTCTTCCACACCCGCTCGGCTACTTTCTGCACCAGTTGCAGCTTCTCCCACATGCACGCCTCTGTCATTCCAATGCCCCGGCCTCGGCTCGCACTGGAGAAACCACATTGCGGGCTCACTCCTAGCGTGCTGTCCAGCACCTCCTGCCGGCTCCGTCCTTGGCCGTGCGCAATCACATCTGCCGCTTCATACACCCGGGCCTCCAGCTCATCTATCTGCTCCATCGCCGTCTCCTTGGTGGACACCACGCCCAGCACCACGTTCTTGCCCACCGGTAAATGCCGCAGCGGCTGGAAGTCGCCCGCCCGCTCCGTGTCGTACTCCAGGTAGAATGTGTCATAGTTTAGCCCCGTAAACATGCGCTGCGCAATCCGCTCATACGACCCACTGAGAATGTGGGTCGATCCAGGCATATTGCCCCGGCAGAGATGCACGCCGATGTGCAGGTCCGCCGGCCGGTCCTTGAGACTTTCATTGTGCGCCCAGATATACAGGTCCAGAAGCTCATCCGGATCGATGCCATCCGTTACACACCCCGATCGCATTTCATCCGTGATGAAGAAGGTCATGGCAGGATCGTCCACCTGGATGGACCGCAGGCCGGCTTCATACAGAATCCGGTACTCTTGTGCAAATGTCTTGGCAAGATCCGAAAAATACTCCTTGTCGGTGGTGTACGGACTCGAGGCAGTAAACGCGGTACCAGGCCGCAAATGCTGGTGATGCCAGGTGATGGACGGCATGCTCAGCTTGCACTCCTTCCACTGGTCGCGCGGCACCAGACTATGCAAATACTCCCAGTCGGCCAGGTAAGGGCTGTGCACATGCTCGATCTTGCCCACAGCCACGCACGCATCCCGCTTCTTGATCCCCAGCCTCAGGATGGTGGAGGTGGTCGGAAGCCCGGTGCGATATCCCTCCGGGATGGGTACCTGGGTCATTTCAAACCCCTGAAGGTTCTCGAAAAACCCCGCGTAGTAGATCGGTCGCTCATACTCTCCGGTCATGATGGGGCGTACGTTGTGAGCCTGCTGCTGCTCGACCACTCTGGCGATCGCCTGCTCGGTCACTTGTTGCAGACTTTCCGGCACAGTGGTCCGGGTGTAAACATGCGCCAGTCCAGCGGCATCGCGGGCTGCCAACAGCTCCTCGGGCCGGAGCAGAGAGCCAATTTGTTCAGCACGAAAAACGGGGGCCATGATGGGATAGGTGCTTGGTCGACAATACGGATGAAATATGAGATAGAAGCCTGGTGCAGAATGGCCGGGAGAACTTGATTCAAGTGTAGATGCGGGGACTGAGGGGTTGAGCGGCGTCGGCTGTTCGCAACGACCGAGCTTGCGCCGATCCGAGCGTCAGACCCGTACGCAACGCATCCCTTGCTATAGGCATTGTCGCTCGAATTGCCTTTGGGATCCGACTGCCCAGAAGCCAGTGGCTGGATTATGGGTACAGACATGGCCTTATTTCTCTTTCAATTCCCTGACAGCCTGCAAAATCATGTCCAATTTCTGGTGCATCACTCCCATCTCCTGTCGTAGATCCCGTACTTCTTGCGCCAGCGCTTGGGTGACATCGTTTATTCCGACTTCATAACGCGTCTCGGGAGGGTTGGGAAGAGCGCCAGTCGTCGGCTGCGGTCTAAATCGTTTGGCCCGGTCGGCATCTTGCGTGTTTGGAACGTCCGGGGCGGGTCGTTTCTGGAGAAGTGGTGTATTCTCGCTTGTCTCTCTCCTCAGCAGCTGATCTTCCATGGCAATCCATTGATCGATCGCGGCAGTCAGGGCGCTGGTGGGCTCCGCCTTGCCTTGCCCGTTGGCAACATCGCGGCGCCGTTTCCGACGCTCAATGCTCCGGTCTGTCACGATCTGCTGATAGGACGATGACGAGAAGTGCCGCCCGGTCAGCTGGTTCATGTAACCCGCCACGTTGTCCCAAAACACCGCCCGGTTGGGATCGTTCAGGTACATGTCTTTTCGCTCGACACACCCTTTGAAGAGAATGATCAGTTCGTGGTCGAACAGCATTCTCCCTCGGCGCCTCGCAGTGTGTGGGTTCCCGTCCGCAATGCCCGTTCCATCTCCATTCTCCTTGTACGGGGTGAGAACCTGCGGAAACTGTGCCGGGGATTGGGCGTGATTCGGTGGGGGGTGAGAGGTTTGCAGCTGTGGGGTCTGGGGCTGCTGCAGTGGATGCTGAAGCACTTGAGGCGTGTTACCGGGGCCTTGCTGTGGTGCTGGAGGATGAGATGGCGTTTGATTCACAGGCATCGGATTGGGAGTCTGGGGACTTTGCGTGCCAGCCGGGGAGGCAACTCCATAGCGAGGTTGGTTATAGGCCGGATAGGGCGCGGCGGTGGAGGAAAGGCGATAAAGAGGCTTTTTGCCGGTCAAGTCAAAGGTCGCGCGGGGAATCATGATTGCCCAGCGTCTTCGCACGCCAGCTCGGAAATTTCAGAGGCAGGATCGATGAAATTTGTTCCTGGCCGGCTCCATTGGGTTAGTGGCGGGAAATGGCTCCGATCCGATGGTAGCTGCTGCAGGCGCAGAAGACCTCGGTTGAGCTGCAGACAAAGCTCAGACTCTTTCACACAGTGTCCCAGCCATTGCTGTCTCGTCTGCACGGAGGAGTGGGGAGTAATGAAGCTATCTCAGAAACCAGAGACGTGTTGCCTGGACAAACCGGGCAAACACCCCCGGGTAAGTACGTCCCGTATCAGGGGGGTTCGTACCGTACCGGCAAACGGTCACCAATCAGGAGGCGAGCGCTAGCCGACAGGGACTGGCCGGAAGAGGGATAGATTAGCAGTATTACCAACCTGTCATTGGCCATTGTATCCGCCGCCTGCTATCTCCCACCAGTCACAAGCCACCAGCCAAATCAATCTCCCAAGATCCATGACGCAATTGGCCGGCTTCGATCAATCCGCCCATAACCCGATTCGGCCATCCATCGGCCAACTTTTGCGACGGCGTCTTCGCCTCCTCCTGCTGCGATCCTCTCCACATCTCCGGAGGACTATCTATACCATCACATACATCTTCCTCTATACTCCTCTTCCATCCCATCCATGCCCTCCGTTCATGCCCTATTTCACCCTTGACCACACCCCGTCCAACAATCCCACCGGCTTAACACGGCACTTGGACACCACCGTCGAAGAATATGTCTTCCCCATCCTCATCGCCCTGGCCTGGTGCAATGCCATCGAGCTGGTCATCCTCTGCCTCAACACCTTCAAACGCTACACCGGCTCCTATTTCTGGAGTCTCATGATCGCCGCCATCTCCATCCTCCCTTTCGGCCTCGGCTACCTCCTCAAAATGTTCGCCATCACCTTCACCCACTACTTCCTCGAGATCGTCATCGTCGACATCGGCTGGGCCGGCATGGTCACCGGCCAATCCCTCGTCCTCTGGTCCCGATTACACCTCGTCCTGCGCCATAAACGTCTCCTCCGCGCCCTCCTCTACCTCATCATCATCGACGGCCTCCTCCTCCACACCTCCAGCACCGCCCTCGAACTCGCCGTCAATGCCCTCCCGGACTCTCCCGCCGTGAACCTCGGCTTCGGCATCATCGAACGCATCCAACTCGTCTGGTTCTGCGTCCAGGAACTTCTCCTCTCGGGGATCTATATCCGGGAGACGGTTAAAATGCTTCGGATGGACTCTGGGGGGTTGTCCCGGAGTGTGTTGGTGCAGTTGCTGCTCGTGAATATCCTCATCATCATCCTGGATTTGTCCGTCGTGGCCATTCAGTATGCCGGGTACTTTACCTTTCAGGTTACCTTCAAGGCGTTGGTGTATAGCATCAAGCTGAAACTCGAGTATGTCATTCTGGGCCGTTTGGTCGATGTTGCGTATATTAGGACGCAGGCGGAGACGCCCAGGTTTCGATTTTGATACCCATATCCATACCCATACCCATATTCGCTTTATTGTCACGTTGTGTTTTAATAAATAGATCGATAGATTAGATTTGTCGTTAGATGTATATATATCCCAGTTCAGGTCATTTACTCCGCAATCCCATGACGCAAGGGTTCAAATATAGGTGTAGGACTAAAATCTCACCCACCCCCACGTCCGGAGCCCGGATTTCTTCAATGACTCTTGGTAGTTTATAAATTGATAACTACTAAAATACTACACTAAAACATTCAGTTGACGTAATAGTAGGCTCCCGTGTACGCCCACCTCCACGACACGCTATTCTATTTCCTGCGCTCAAGATATTCCTCCGCGTTGGTATGCACGGACTAATTACCTGCATTCTGAGGCGGAGAATTGTCATGCTGAATACATATTGTGAAACTAGGCAAAAGAAATCGCGGAGCTAGTAATAAGGGCTTTTTGGTTTGCGGAAAGGTATCATGTGATATGGTATTAAATACTCTATGTATAACGGGGGTCTATGTATATGACTGGAGCTCAGTCGGTGTATCGGTCTATCTATCTACTGTGCGAGAAAAGCAAACTATATACTGGGTCCCTTCTGTGAAGGGCTTGACTTTCTTGCGCTGGTTGTAGCGTGTAGTTGTGTTGTAGTTGAGGTAGGGGTTGGGTTCGGGCTTGGGATTGACGTGTGCTCACTCCGACCTTGCACTCTTCGTCTTCTTGCTGCGTAGCTTCATCATCAAAAACACCAGGCCGTAGGACGTGATGCAGAAGAGGGCAGTGATTCCTGTCTGTTGGATGTTAGTATTCCAACAGCTCAGAAGGAAGGGTAGGCACTCACGTCTCTCCAAGAATAGTACTTCTCTTTCAGGTTAAAGGTCTTTGCATAGTCCGCGCCTGTCGAGTACTGGCAGAACGAACAGCTGTCGGTGGCGTTCGAGTCCAGCAGGTAGCCCGTCTGTGCCGAGATGAAGTCGGACATGTATTGACCGCAGGTCTGTCCGGACGGAGGGCTGAAATGAATATACTCCGAGGCCTCGCATTTCACCTTGACGTCCCAGAGGACTTCCCCAAGAAGACCACCCACCAGGTAGGTGAACGGGTCGAGGTAGTATATCCAGTACCGCCAGAAAGGCTGGATGCTCGAGTACGGCACCACAACGCCACAGAAACTGATCATGCCGGCACCGATGAGGATGGGGTTCATGATGGCGGCAAAGTACTCGTTAGGAGCGTAGGCGGCAATGGCCTGTCCGATGGAAGTGTAGAGAAACTCGTAGACTTGGCTGGTCAGTTTAGTCCAGCGTGGAAGAATAGAAGGAACTTACAGATCATCTGCAGGTACATATGGCCGGAAACGTACGCATCAACAGGCAATCCGGAGGTAAAGTACCAGCACGCAAAGTAGAGAGTGGCACAGATAATCAAGTACGGGATTTCCGAGACTGCTTGAGCTCCAATGAAGGCGATCCAGTGGTAGGTTTTGGACTATAAGTATTTAGCAGTCTGCTTCAGTAAGAGTTGGCTCTGGGCTGACCTTTTTCTCTCGGGTCTCAAAGATATCGCGATTGTGCAGGAAGAACGGCTGCATCTGGTTGATACACCCCGGAGCCACGAAGATAAAGTTGAAGATGGCAAACAACCGTAGCTGGAGCGCATATGTCCCATTGCCCATTTTCCAGAAGGTGAATCCACTGAACAATGCGGCAAAGATGTGCAGGATGATCTTGTTCCACATGTAATCCTGACTTTCTCAGCATCTACCTCTACCAAGGGTTATGTTCAACTTACTGGTGACCGCCATATTTGGGTCATGAGACGTTGCAGCACCGTCTTGAACTGAAACCAAATCGGTGTTGCAAAGTCGTGTTGGTCTTCCACAATGTCCGAGTGTGCTTGGCCCTCCTTGTTCAAGGCTTCAAGCTCCTCAATGGCACGCGCGCGCTCCTCGGATCGGCTCCACACATCGACCCAGTCTATAGGTTTCTCCGTGTTACCTTGGATGACCTCCACGATGTGTTCAGCGGGATTGACGTCGGGAGGACAGGGGGCTCCGTTCTTTGCGAAGTACTCCAGAACTTTGTGGGATTCCTCGCCAGCTAATGGGGTTAGATCCAGTCGGTACGGCAGGTGTGAAACTCACTTTCTCCAAAGTAGGTCATCTTTCCGCCCCTAGCAAGCAGAACCAAGGCGTCGAAGGCATCGAACAGAACCGCAGAAGGTTGATGGATGGTGCACTAGGAGGGTGAGCTTGTATTTCCCCGAGATGTCAACGAGCAATCTTACCAGCACAGCCTGTCCACTGTCGACGAGCTTCCTCAGAAATCGAATAATGTTGTAAGCGGATTGACCGTCCAGACCCGACGTCGGTTCGTCCAGGAAGAGCAAAGTCGGCTTGGCGACCAACTCAACACCCAATGTCACTCTCTTCCGTTGTTCGATGCTTAGACCAGCTCCGGGAACTGTCTTGGTTAGCATAGCACCCTATAGATTCCAAATCCAGCACGTACCTCCGATCAGGGCATCTCTAATGTCACTCAGTTCCAAGAGATCAATGATGTGGTCCACATAGGCAATCTTCTCTTCACGTGGCACACTGGCGGGCTGACGGAGGAGAGCAGAAAAGATCAAGGCCTCTCTCACGGTCGCCGTCCCTTCATGGACATCCATCTGCTCACAGTAGCCGGTGGTACGCTGGAAACTAATGCCTTGCGGCCGACCATCGATCAGAATGGATCCGTAAATCTCACCGCTGTCCTTTCGCTGAGCCAAAACATCGAGCAACCTGCGTATGGATTAGCCTGGCATCCCTGCGTCTCATAACAAAACTCACGTAGTCTTTCCCGCGCCAGAACATCCCATCAAGGCCACCAGGTTACCCGGTTTTACGTATCCAAAGACCTGGTCGAGTAATTGCTTCTTCTCGCCATGGAAAGGAACGTGATAGTCGAGATGGTTCCACGTGAACGTGGACTGTTTCCCCGCCTGCGCAAGGACAGCTCCCTCAGACTTCGGAGAAACGCTGCTCTCCTCGTCGGCCTTTTTGCTTTTCGCGCCCCGCTTGTAGAGAAGGACCGAGGATCCGGACTGGCTGTTGCGCAGTTCAAAGCCAATTGCGGTCAAGAAAAGAAAAAACGCCCAGAAGCCGACGATGATACCAAAGCTCCGCCAGATGTGGTGGTAGGAGTATTGGAACTGCTCCTTGATGTAGGTGGCGCCATCGATAATGCCTTCCGCGTTACTTCCCTTGACGGTGCAGCCACGGTGAGGGGAAGAGCCGCTGGGATATCCAGATCCGTATGGGATGTAGTCAGGCGCGATACATTCCAGTTCCAGGCCCACAAACTCGTTGGCCATCAGGGCCTCGAAAGCATACGCACCGGGGTTCAGGTAAAAGATCCAACGGAACCACACGTGCATCTTCTCAAAAGGAATCAAGTATCCTGTGACTTTATCAGTATGTTCCATGGTATCTGGACGGTTGAAACGTACCTCCATAGACAAAAAAGACCGTCGAGAGAAACCCGGTCATCTTGGACGCATTGCCAAAGTTTTTGCACATCGCACCAATGGCCCGGAACATCTGCATGAAGCACAATGTCTGCACAATGACAATGATCCAGTAAGTGAAGAAACGGCCCGCGTCCATCTGCATCGCAGACATGAAATATAAGATCAACGAGAAGCATGATACTTGAACCAAGACAATGGGTATATCTGTAATCGCATTGGCAATGGCAAACGCCGTGGGCCGATAGAAGCCAAATCGCTTTTGCCGAGAAAGGATAGGACGACCCATGAATGACGCGGTCGTTTCGGACATCGTCTCGAGAAGGAAGTACAAAACAGCGAAGAAAAGGGCGCCAGGTCGGAGGAAAATCGAACTGCTGTCTAACTTGAGGTTGTAAAACAAACTACCACAGACAAGGGCCTGTAGAATAGCAGACACCACCTTGATGATGATGGAGAGCCTATCACCAGCCAGGATTTGGAATTGACTAGAGAATGTCAGACGATCCCCACCAGTAAATCAAAGCAACGTACCGGATAGTGCAGCTGACAATCTGATCCCAAAGACCAGCAGTGTAGACACTCTTACTCCGAGGGATATACTGCTTTCTCTTTTCCATTGCTACCGCAAGGGCCAGGTTTTCTTCCTCGTTAACGAGCTTCTCTGGCGGTACAATGTCATTCATCGCCTGGGAGTAGATCGCACTCTGATGGTAACGAGCCTCGAACTCAGCTGGTGTGTTTGGCACTTTCTCTTCCATGCCTGGGGCGACAATTCGTTCCGTGATGACCGTCACCGAAGTGAGGAAGTCGGCAATGTTGGCTCCTTTGGGGCATACGAATCCCATGTCTTCGAAGTAAGCGCGGGCCAACGCACGCGGGCCATAGTACGTGACGAGTCCGTCCGCGAGGACTAATATCTTGTCGAATTCATCGTAGATGCCATTTCCGGCTTGGTACATTGTCGCCACCATTGTCTTTTGGTTCTCGTCTGCCTCACGCCGGAGCATACGGGCAAATTCCACGGCAGTCTTGGAATCCAGACCGCGAGTGGGGTTATCCCAGAATTGAACGGGACTCTAGCACTCAATGGTGAGTGGCCTGTTAGACACAGGAAAGAAGGGACCATACCTGCCCAGCCATCACTTCCGCCAAAGACACACGCTTTCGCTCACCACCAGATACACCGCGGATGAACTCGTTTCCAACCAATGTCTTCTTGGTGTGACCGATACCCAGTGAATCCAATATTCCATCTCTCTTCTCCTGAACGTAATCCTTTCTACCTTGGAGATGCTCGGGTCGTTCTCTCGGAATCTTGTTTCGCAGGGCAAATTTCATCGTCCGGTTGACCGTCAACGTGGGGAAGTGAACATCGTCTTCGTTGTTGAACATGATCTGCTGTCGGTACTTTTTGGCCTGCTTGTGGTCCATGCTTCCGTACCGAGTCTCGCCGACAACTTCGTCAAAAGCCTCACGATCATTGGAGAGCACGCGGAGGAATGAGGTACATCCTGACCCTGGACGGCCCAAAACGAGCAGCTAGATAAGGTCAGCAAACTGCCAATTGCTTTCGTTCGGTGTCTTACCATCTCGCCTGGTCTGAGTTGGCCCGTAACGTCCTTGAGGATTGTCTGGTAGCATGTTAGTAATAGCTTAGGCGCTACCACCATCTCGGCTTACCCTCTTAGGCCGCGAACCCCCTTTGAACCACCCCAGAGCCTGCCGTGGATCGGCCACCGACAACAGTGTATCGCCCAGAGCAGCATCGGGGGCAGTAACGTGCACGCTCACGTTGCGCCATGTGAGCGTCAAGCGCTTATAAATGGAAGAGTCCCCAGACTCAATGTCCACAGTCCCTGAAGAAGACGAGTTGTCCATTGTGAACAATCCCACTTGTCGCAACTGTGTATGGAACAATTAGTATATCCGGTTTAGAGTAGGCCGCGAGCGCATACCAATGAACCAGCTCAAGAACTGTCAGATTCCACGCGATGGAATAAGCTCAGACACTCAGCTGAAGATCGTCCAGGACCACGGGCACTCCATCTGTTATATTGCCATTCCTCCCGAGATATCTAATATTCCCGAGGACTGGTTGCTGAAAACGCAGTTCCGTAATGCCGTATACCCGTCAAATCTTAACCCGTAATTCCGAGTCGCTCCACTTGCAGCTTTTTCCTGACCTCACATTCGTTGCACTCCGAGTTGGATCCACTTGAAACGATTCTCATTGAGGCCTCGACGGGCCTCGGATATAGAAGTGCAGCATCCACGTCAGTAGCGGATTGCACTTTTCATCGTACCTGGAAATATTGCCCGTGATGACCTAAGATGATCCAGATCTAGCTGACGGTAACCCCTCAGTAATCTGTAATTCTGCCCCAGCCTTATTCCAGGATTCTCGTCGACTCAATCCATGCGCCAGGTTCGCCCATCTATCCCTCCGTACCCTTTAAGGAGTATCGCGCCTCCATGCCTATTGAAGTCCTACTGGAGTAGGTTCCAACGCTTGTCTTGGAGCTGGTCGGCAGTAATGGGTATGTTGCGTCAATTCTTCGGCAGATAAGCTATTCGGACAAAGTTTCAGGGCTCAGGCACAGACTATCTAGTCTCGGATATAGCCAGCTCAGGTGGGTACTTCCGGCATTGATTCGAGCTGTGGAACACATTAAATCCGCCCTACTAATCAAGCCTGGTCTTAGACCGTCCTATACATGTGTTTCAAAGCTGTGTCAGCCTCCAGGGTTCGAGTTCGGGTAGCTAGGGGTGCTTGTTCGACCTTAATGATGCCATTGTTGATCTCTCTTCGCAGGATGACGCCATCCTGTTATCGTACCTTTCTCCCAACAGTATCAACTAGAGAGGACATTGGTCAATAGTGCCCCGGTGCTCACCCTATCCGCATGTTGCCAATCATCGATTGTCGGTGCCTTCCCACATCAGAAAGCCGGTTGAAGGCGATAAATCCGAATGCCCTAGGGAGATTATTTCCTATCTCGGCTGCAAACATGTCCACACTGCTGACCACGGTATATCTGGTGAGCAATTTTTCTCCCCATCGGGACTCTATACCGACTCTCTGGACTCTGGTGCCGTAATTCCAGACTTCCCACGAATCAGGCCGGCCGAGTTGGGTATCACTATGCACTGAAGTCCGATAAGCCAGAAGGTAGCTCGATGGCAAGGCAATCTGGTAGCTAGGATGAGTGGTTCGTCAGCAAACTACAGACACGTAGCAAAGGTTCTTGTTGGTGATTTCCTGGGATTGAATTGTCCCCGGCCAGCTGGAGCAGACGTGGTGCCATGGAGGGGAGATGGGTGAGGGACACGTGGGGGCACGTCGCCCACGCCGGTCACGGGCCCACACCTATTAATCCCGGCTTCGTTCTGACCTTTGTCTACACACATTCTACCAAGACCAAGCTCGACGACCGCGATAGTGAGGTCACTTCATCATTTAAAGGTCAAAATTATATACATGTCTATTTCTTCTTTTCTTCGGCCTGTGCTGCCGTATCAACTTCAAGCCTCTGGGCCTGAATCATCTGGTCGATCGCATCCTGTGTCTTCAGATACGTGCTCTTCCCTTGGACGAACCAAAATCCAACGGCCACCACCAGCATCACCCCAAAAACTGCAATGGCATAGTTCATGTCGCTGGGCGACGGGTTCGGCGAACCTGGGAAGAGAAAGAAGACCGTCGTGATGGCACAGTAGATGATGCTGATCCAGTTGATAGGCGCTCCCCATCGTCCCAGATTGAATTGACTCGGTGGCAACTTATCGCGCCCAACCACAAGAAGGGCAGCAATGGGAATACCATACGAGATGGTCAAAGCAATTGTGCTGACGCTTAGAATCGCATCGAGCACCGTGTTCGCGAACAGGTAGAGAATCCCAACCAACGCGATCCAAAAGCCCTGGAACCACAATGCTCGCACCGGAACCTTCCACACGGGGTCGATGTGCATAAGATATCCGCTCCAGGGTAGACCGCCATCTCGCGCAAAGCCCCAGGTGAGTCGGGAGGCGGTGGTCAGAATACTGATGCCCTGCCCCAGACCATTGAAGATGAACAACGCGATGAGAGTGGCTCCTCCTTCCAGGCCGACAGTCTCCACCATCAACTCCATGAATGGCAGCCCCGTCGGTGAGTTGATGACCTCGTTGACATCCTGAATGCAAAACAGGCATACCACCATGAAGATGAATCCCGTAATCGCACCCATGAGGACGGAAAGCCACATGACTTTGGGTGCATTGCGTCGCGGGGCGGGGATTTCCTCGACCATATGAATGACCGCATCAAAGGCCGTAAGGCCATAGGCGGCCTGTACCAGGCCAGTGAACCACACAACGCCATCATCCCAGCCGGTCTCGTTCATCCAGGCCCCGAAGACAAACGAAGCTGGTTGGAAGGAGAGGTCTTTCTTTACCCCAACCGAGATAAGCAGAGCCAGAGACAGAATGACGAACAAGCCGGTAAACCAGATTCCGACAAAGTTGTTCAGCCATGGAAGGATTTTTTCCTTCCGACAGCCAATTAAATTAATGATTGTCAACACCAGAACGGTGCCGAGATAGACGACAAATTCCAGCCATCCGGTACCAGCCCCGCCCCAAGAGTTGTTGAACATGACTTTCATCCCCAGCAGGAACTCGGCCATGAAAGCGACCTGGGACGCCGTCAACGTCCACCAGCCGAACATATTAATCCAGGCACACATATACGAGCAAAAGCGACCCAGCGGAGTGTCCCAGAGTCGAAACACCCAGTACGCCTGGCCGAGTGCGGTCGGCATACTGCTGGTGAGCTCTCCCAGGGAAACGGCCACGCACAGGTTGCAGACGGTGACCAGCACGAGACCCCAGAGGATTGCCACGGAGCCGCCATTGGTGAGGCCGCTGTCGAGATCCTGGGCAAAAGTTGAGTAGGTGCCTGGGGCGACGATTAGCTGCCGGTCTTGGCGCGACGGGTGGATGCAACGCACAGAGCACGAAAAATCCGATCGGGGAGAACTAACCTAAGACACAGAACGCCAGCGACAGCATGCTCCAAATGTCAAATTTGCGAGTCATGGCCTGGTCATGGCCCATGGCCGCCAGATCGTGAGCATCTTGAACGCTCTGGTCGACCGATTCGATCGGTTTGATCGGCCCGTTATTTTCCACGTCCATCGGCATCCGGAGAGAATAAAGACAAGGGCACAATGACGACAGAAAATCAGCCAACCGGGAAAGCAGCAAGGTCGATGAGCAAGTCGTGCACCCAATTTCCCATTTTCTGCAAATTCGTTCAACTCTTGTTAAGGGCGTTGAGGGGAGAGCTCATATATGAACGAGCTAAACATGCAAGGACATGGCTTCCCCTCACCAGGCCGGCATGCTTAGTTCGGAAAGGCAAGATGGTTATCAAGAGGAATAATCACGGCAACGATCAATTGGTCATGAAACAAATCCCTCTGAATGACCGAGATAGATAAGTTGGCGATAAGTTAAAATTTTTTTCCCTTGACTTTGGCTTTTGCGGGGGCTGGGTTTTTTAGGCTCGGCAGGACTTCCCAAGTGGGGATGGCAACGTTTGGGCACTCAAGTGCTCATGGCCGTTCGCATACATCGACCACCATCAACACGCTCTCCAAGTCATATCCGTCGAGACTTCTCCCTCAAATACCCATGGCGCTGTAACGATGCCAATTTCAGGGTGCCACTTGTACTACTACTAAACTCGTTGCAGCCGTCGTGCTGAACACATTCTCTCGACCATGGTTCCACCATCTCATCGCTCTGCTTCTTACGGTCAGCTGCAAGTATCTATCGGCAAAGTGCATCAAGGTTTCAGGTCCTGATAGCTGAGATGAATTCCGAGCTGGAGCATCCTCAGCTCTTCCGTCATCATGCCTAATCCGGCAGGTCTATGCGGAGGCGATAAGTCCGTCCGGGGCATTGATTGTCGATCGATCCGAACCATTATCTCACCCGGTGATTCATCCAAGATACAAGATGTGGCGACTTCAACGATCCTAGTCATTGATAGTGTCCGGCGACGATGTTGTCATCACTGCGGCTCTCATCCCTCGGAATTCAGCCCTCATACCCAGAAATGCAAGGGTAAAGACACAGTTATAGCTCAACTGGCGTTCTGTGCATCGGACTAGCCTAAACCTTGTCTCAGCCGACATCCGATCCAAGGCAGGGACAGAATGCGGGGTCCAGCACCAGGGGGCCTGAGCTGCCGATCGAGGTGTCATACATTGGAGGATAGATCACTCGAGCAGTCTGACAAGGGAAAGCGGGTTCTGGATGGTAGCATCCGCCGAAGCACACTTCTTGGATGTGTGATAGGCCGAGAGCACCGAGATGCATGATAGCTGCTGATAAGGTGTCTGCATTTAGCGTCTGACAAACCAGTCATGAAAAGCATTTAACCGCATGCAGCCGGACTGGGCGCCCTATTTGATTCCAAGTCCATTGACCTGAGCTACAGATAGGGAGACATGCTTGATTTACTATGACTGGACATGCGATCGTGAAATGTCTGATCTTTGATGCTGGCCGCAACAATATCGGAACTCGTGGCTCGATGAACGGTCCATAGGTAATTGCGTCAAGGCGTCTACAAACATTCTGTGATGTGGTAAATATCCGACAAATGCCGTCTGCATCTGCTGCAATTCATGTTCAGCGACCTAATGCGCAGCTAGAGCTAACATGAGCTGAGGAACTAATCGCTCTAATCCAGTGATTGACAGCATCTGACATCTCGATCATGCGTAGCATGTGCGTGCAACTCCACGAAGACGATGGCGCTGTCATCACTGCACCTGGTCAGCCACCTCGAGATAACTATGCATACGCCAATGCGCGGGCATGATCCAGCAATACGATAGATCGACTCCAGTCTATCCTCAAGACCGCAATATATCGTCAATTGATATATCGATCAACAATGCCAAGGTTGAATACGAGACGGCATCTCGTCGCTGAACACGAGAACGGCAGAACCTAGTCATAGATATATACCTTGCGCTGGGTCGAAAACTTCTCTCTGTTCTCTCTACTATATTCAAGTCTTCCATTCATACGGTTTCTCGGCCTGCCGACAAAATGCTACTCGGGGGCCTCCTTTCGGTCGTCTTAGCCACAGCTACGCTCTACGGACAATTTACCGCCACGGCAAATAAAGTACCTACCCTCATTCAACGCAATTATTCCCCCCTAGAAGCAGGCATACTAGACAAGAGAGACACCTGCTCGGATGGGTCTCGGTGTATCGTAGGCAACTGCTGTGGTGACGGTTGTGCTTATAATTGTTGTGCTCTGGATAACGGAGGGGGTATGTCAGCCTAGGTCTTCGTGTCTCGACATAGCATTAACATGCAATAGTTGGATGTGGACTCGCCGAGAGGTGCGAATACGACGGAAATGTCTTCATTGGCTGTTGTGGCAACTATGTCGGGTTCGTTCACTTGCTACAATCTTTCCAGAGTTCTTGAACGGGACTAATTTCCTGTAGAGGCTGCACCGGCGAAGCAACCCGCATTACGATCCACACGCCGTACATAACAGTTGCCGGGACTGCTGGTGGTGCTACCGTCTCGGCCATTACTACCTCCGAGTCCGAGCCGGAGATCACAACGTCTACTTCAAGTGCTTCGCGGACAGCCGTGTCTTCAACTGAGAGTGAGCTGCCTACTACTTCGTCCGCCGTGTCCATATCTACATCATCCGGTTCAACGACCCCTTTTGCTTACCCTACCGATTCCGCAAACTCGTCGGCATCAAGGACATCCATCCCCGGGAACACCAAATCCCTCAGTACGGGTGCTAGTCAGACCGTGTTGGCAAATGGCGCTGCTAAAATGACTAGATTTGATATGGACTGGTTGGTTGCATTGGGGGCATTGTTCTTCTGACGAGTCATAAGCCTTGTTGATAAACTATCTAGTCTAGAGTTTCTCCCAGCAGTGGCCTTACTTCTACGTCGTGGGAATAACCGGTCACAACACACGCGTTTTGCTTTCATAGTGACAAAATCAAGGAAAACATTCCTCCGTATCTCCATGCCCTCTAGATACAGGGGATTTTGAGTGGCCTTACAAAGTATACCTGGAATTTAAATGCTAATGATACCGCTACGAATACTCCTCCAGAGGAGAGAGTAATAATAAAACTTTTAGGAATTAGGTTCAGGGTCATATTTCCACGTTCCTGCTTTTCAAGCTATAATTATAAGACCCTCCAGGGTCAAAATCATCCCAAGCACCACGTCATTGTTATCTCTAATATCCTATGCTATATTCGAGATTCACTGAATGTTGAGCACAAGAAACTATACCCTTATCTGTGAACAAGATGATGAACTTTATGTTTCCGAAAGATAGCTCTCTTTTGAATATATAACGTTCTCTGGTCCAGTTTTCGATCAAAGATATGATAAGCAGAAACGAGAGTAAAATACTATCCCAGAATAAACTGGATTTGGAGATATCTATCTGGACAAAGTATATGACATTCTACTAATACAAGAGACACGATTACTATCTGTGGTATTTAACAGCCTTATTTGCTATAGGATATCCGGTGCCATTTCAAGCAACCATGTATCACTGCAATTCTTCCCTGCGAAAGAAGTTATAAAATGACATGAATGAAGTCCACTCCAGATAAGTCTTCTACTCAATTTCCTATTCTCTGCATTATTTCCATTCTTCCTGTACATATCAGCGCCTCGATAAGGTTCAATTAAGTCCTGCTCTATCAATTACATCGACAGAACAACCATAACTACATAATAAACATTCTACCTCACTATCTCTCTCTCTCTCTCCATATTCATTTTCTCATTATCACCCCGGTCAAGATCTATTCTACCTTAAGAATAGTGGTGATAATGTTTTCAACTCTTTCCCCTCCCTTTCTTCCCGAACGGTCTAATGCCTAATCTGAATCCTTTCCTTCCACTCCTTCCCATCTGTAAACCCCACCACCACCCCGGAAACCACTTCCACATCCCCCTCGGGCCCAAATACACCTTCAGGCTTCGAGGTTGGTTAAAGGGGTAATGGCAGTTGTACATTGAATCTGTCTGTCTGGGTGAATTATAGGAGGTTATAGTATGGGATGAGTATGTATACTTAGTGCATGTGAAAGGATACGCAACTTTCTATAGGAGAGTTATAATTTTGCCATCCTCTACTATAGACGAGATATCACTGTCAGATAGCATATCATTACTCTGCCCATCAGTACAAGAAACAACTGCCGATCATCCGATACCGTTCGATTCAAGACCCCCCTGCTACCGGACCAGGTCACGTCATCACGTGCGCTTCCCACTGGACCTCGAATCAGACATACAATATCGCTAATCCCAATTAAACCGCCAAGCCATACAATCCATACTTATCTCGATACCTCCTATCTACCAAGGTTACGTACCTATCCACCCCCAGCCTACCGTTACATCCACCCAGGCTTCCACCCATCCACACCAAGCACCAAACAAAGAAAACAAAACCTTCTGCAAGCCACCCGTCCCCTTTTCTTTCTTCCCATTTCTTGTCAAAAATCATAAATATCAATATCTGTTATGGAAAAGGCTATTCTCCGTCCACCCAAACACGACCCGGTCCCGATCAGCCGACGTCATACCGGAACCTTAAACAGTGCGTGCGTGACACGAAGAAATATTCGCCGGGGTCGGGGAACGGCGGGTTCCGATATACGATGAGTTTTCGGAGACTTGGGTTGGGAAGCTGCCAAGTTGGAGGGAGGGATTTTTGCGTATGGTGGTGGTGGTGGTGGTGGTGGTGGTGCGGGTGAGGCGGATGGCGTGATGGGTTGTTTTGGATTGGGGTTGAGTTGGTTGTAGATGCTATGTAGGAATGTAAGGGTGGGGAGATCTCGTGGGTAGTGGAGACGGGAGTATTCTAGATGGTATGGATTAGAGAGTTTGGATCTACATTCTTGATGTGTGAACGATGGGTCTAGTTTGAGTTTATTTCATGCGATGTATGTTATGAACTAGTTCGGGCATAATCTATGTAAATCTATGAACTACTATATATGGCAGTATGAGAAGATATGACCTGCAGGAATACTATCTTACTCGTGCTCTATCGAGTCGTATTTACGCCGCAGGATGTCTGTCGTTCATCGCTTTCGAAAGTGCCATTAAGATGGGAGAAAACTCTATCGTGGATGTAGTTTCTATAAGATTCCCAAACTCATTACTAGGGATTAGCTAAATCTGCTGAGCCTGCGGTTAAGCACCAGGAGTGTCTCGATGGCAAAGGAACTACTGTCTCGATGCATATATATGCATCACTTGTCTGAAGAATACAGTACCTCTGACCCCTGGCCTGAGGCCAGAACACAGCCGGTATTGTACTATCTGCGCGACTCGCCGGACCTTGTGGATGTGGAGTCGGTGTTGGGTATATTCGTGCGGTGATCTTTCTTATTTGTTTGTTATTGTATATGTTTTCAGTTATGTCTACATCTATCATTTGTATTTGTGTGCTTCACCTCCAGTTGAGAGGTAAGTCATGCCTACAGGAAATACCTCTGCGGCGGATTTGTACCTACATTTCCTCTGTATACGACCAACAAGCACACCCCACCCATCCACCCACCCATCCATCCACCCACATCACCACTCATCCACCCTATCCGTAGCAACCCCCTAGCATACAATACAATACCTACCCCAGCTCCATCAAATCCCAACCTATTCACAAAATCCATGACGCCTACAAACCCACCCCCCCAACAAACCCAAGACCAAGACCAACCCGCACCCGGGAGATTATCGGCTAGACCAGAATTATCGGCCGGTCTGGATGGATCGATCGATCGGGGCCAGGACGTTCTAGAATCGGGCGCGGGCGGCTGGATTGGCGACAGGGCTGACCGGTAAGATGAGTTGGGGGCAGAGTACATACCTACCTGGAACAGGGCTGGCTGGCTGGTTGGTTGGGCACCGTATTATGAACGTTCTTACCTAAGAAGAAGAAGTAGTACCTGTGTTGGGCGTAGTTGGGTGTAGGTGGGTGTAAGTGGAGTATCCATGGTAGGAGAGGCGCAAGGCTGGTGACGGGCGGGGTTGGACCTGGTCGGTGTAACGGATGGGGGTCAGGGACGGGCGGAGCCGGCCTAAGGGTGCCTTTGTTGTGCTTGGCTGGGCTTTAGGTTGAGGGTCGGCGGGTTTATTTATGGTTTAGTGCGACCAGATATTTACTAGGATAGTTCCGAGAATATGTACAGAGTACGGAGGACGTAGTGATAGTGGTATAGTGTAGCGGTATAGAGTGTGGTGATTAGGTCAACTTTTATCCGGGTATATCAACAAACAACCATTCGCCGCCCACGACAGGAGAGGGCCAGACCCATTGTAGACACAGTATAAGACAAAGGAAAGCTCATAATATTATACAATAAACGTGACGGTCATGACAGGAAGGATGGTTCTCACGCTCATGCGTGGAACCCATCCCCCTTGCTGTGTCGCCACATCCCATTCGACACCATGGTCTGTTTTAGAATGGCAAGCTCCTTCTGTAGAGCCTTGTTCTCATCTTGCAGTTCCTGCATGAATGTGATGGCATTCGTCAGGATCTCCGACTTCTTCAGTGACGCCGATCCGCCCTTGGTCGGCTTCTGGACTCCCCCGCACATGGCCTTCTCCAGCGCCACGAACTTGGCATTCATGTTCGTGCGGTACCGCTTCTCAATGATGTTGTGTGCCGCCCGCTTCGCGGCATTGCGGCCGGTAGCGTTCTGGGCCGAGCCGGTGCTAGCGTTCGAGTCCCCGGAGAGACTGCGGGTGGTTTTGCGGTTGTTGACAGGAGAGGCGGGGGCGGGCGGGGGAGAAACGCTGGCAGCGGGGAAGTCTTGCGGTGTGATTTCCGGGCTCGACGACCACCGGGTGGCAGGCTCGCGCTTCGGTTGGACAGTCTTGCGACGAGTGGAAGGCTTGGCGGATCGGGAAGCCGGCTTGGGCAGGTCCATGTGGATAGTCTCGAGGGGGGAGATGCGGGTGGGGGACCAGGATTGATCGTCACTTTCCAGGTCCTAGGGAAAGTTTAATTAGCGGTAGTTCATTCAACCATTGGAGGAGCGACATACCGACGAGAGAGAACCGCAAGAGGCAGCATCTTCACCCGAGTGGTTGGAAATCGTGAACCCACTGATATCTGGGGGTGGGGCGAAGAAATCGGTGGGAAAATCCTTGGGGTCCAAGTTCATCATCTCGTTGGACATCTCCAAGGGAAAGGTCTCGGGAATCATGGTGTTCAGGGAGAACAGATCAATGGCACTGTCGTAGTTCCAATTGGCCGACAGAGGATCGGGTCCCTTGGTGAAGGTATCATTAGGGCGAGTGAGTGGACTGGGATGGCTCATGTACATCCGCTCGTCGTCCGCTAACGTAAAGGCGTCAGGCCTGGAGTATGCCATGCTAGTGGTCGGGGTGGATAGTGGTGTATGTTGGTAGGTGGATGTTGTGTAGAGTAGCGGTCAACCGATATAATATATCAAGTCGAGTGGCAAGGTGTGGAAGTAAAAAGAAGCTGTTGCTATTGAACCGTGGATCGGAAGGATGCTGGGCAGAGGAGAGTCATCGGGGGAGGGTCTATATAAAGCCTGAAGGTTTCAGGAGAAGCCGGTGCCAGAACCCGATCGCTGGCCAGCCAAAAAATGATGTAATGAGTTGCAACGTCGAAAAAGCCACGGCCAAAAAGGAAAGGCAGAGCCATGACCATTGTCGAAACGATAATTGCACAGGCCGGTGAAGGGGAACCGAGATCACCCCAGCCGGATGCAGGGTATCCAGGCCTCGGTCGGCTCCGATGAGAGCCGTCGGATGGCCATTGAGGAGCAGGGGAAAGTTCAGCAGTGCGCAGCAGACGCTGAGCTGAGGCAAAGTGGGAAGGAGAGTACGTAGGAGAGGCGGATTGGAGAGCCGTGGGCGGGCGGGATCGGTGGATCGATCGATGCACAATAACCGTTGGGCCTGCCCAGCTTGGGGAAGGCGTCTGTCGGTCGCTGTAGGCGGCCCCGCCAAGCCCCGTGGCGGCCGAGTCTCGGCTCCGACTTGTCTCTTCGGCCGGACTGCTCATGTTGCACACTTTTTGCCCTTGGGTTTTGACTTTGCTCTGCTGCTGCTGCTGCTGCTGCTGCACTGCGGAATTAATCTTATCCCTGGGCTTGCAAGCATGTCTGTTGCCGTTTCAGGTGATTTATTCCGTTCCTTACTTACTCTCTTCGGCATCTACTCCTGACACCACCACCACCATGGACGGGAGAATTTGGTACCAAAAAAAAAAAAAAAGTAGACCAGAATCTTGCGATTTGCTGTACGACTACGGAATCCTGAGTATCTAGGTCATCCCTGAATCGCGACGGTACTTGCCCGTCGTCCATGCCTTAGGCTGGTTCAGGTACCCTCCCTTAGTGGGTCCATGCTTGCATTTTGTGTTCCCTCATTATGCCCTCCCACGATGAATATTATTCTCATCATGGCCATTGTTGATTCGCCTCAAAATCCTCGGTCGCAGGGCAGCTAGGGGAGGACAGTACCACCCACGATGTTCCCTTTCGGTCGCCATTTAGATCACTGGCTCAAGGCACCGATACCAAACTTACCAACCCATCGCCAGGGTGTAACGCATCCACCAATCATATTCCCTTCATTGATAATTGTGCCTTTGAGCCGGGCCCGGCCAGTCAGATGCCCAACCGTAGTCACCATTCCTAGGTAGAGTAGTAGTCTCCTCCTCTCCATCGAGTCCATCCGCACAAGTTACAACTCGAAACAATAATCCCAGTCCACTCCGGTACTTACTTTACTCTCTTCAGCTCTCCCTCCGTTCTTTTGCATCGCCCGCGGGTACTCCGAAGCACACAGACCAGCTGAGTGGACCAGTCCCCCGTCCCGGTGGGGGGCCTCGAATATGCGGCATCATCTCCCACTTTTCTCGCAGCCGAGCGGTGGTCTGGCCGGTCTCTAGCAACTCCTGGCACTTCTCCTATTCTACCTCTCACCTAATGATAATCACATTGATGGGGAATCCGCCCAAGGTTCCTGGCTGGTGTTACCCGCGATGACGTCTCGGGAGTCTCCATCGTCCCCTCTGGACCCAAACACTGGCTCGCACTATCGACGGAACCCATCCACGGTAACTATTGGTAAGTCCTCCTCGGAACCACCAACCCAGTGGACGCTATAGTCAGCGGGACCTAAGAATAAATCTCGACTCTCCGACTACGAGTGACTGACATACATAAAATCTCCGACGGCGCTACCACTGGCCCAGCGCGGACGCTAGTAAATTTCCCGGCTTCAGGCGTGGAGAAAATAGCCTCGTCGAGTAAGGTGCTGCCCTCTTCCCCAATCCCCAATGCCTCGCCTGGCGGGCCGGATGTCGGGTTCCCAGGGTCTGCTGCAATGCCACCAGTGGTGTGATCCGGCATCTTGAAGACCCCTCCACTAGTGCATCGCTTCATCCGTCCTGTGGCTTGAGATCTTCCAGGATCGAGGAATCGTTCTCGTCGTCGGCCGTATGCTGGCTCGGGTGACAGATGGCCATCTCTGCCCGACATCTCGTCCGAGACACTGGACGACGCCGTCCTCATGACTTGATTTAGCTGGCAGCTGACCAGGTAACATGTTCCCCGGTTAGTTCGCTCCCGACACACGAGACTTTTGGCCACACTGGGATCCCCAATATGTATACACAAGACTCTCGGCGATGGTGGACGGCATCTAAGGGATGATCGCGGATGACACCTGCGGCCAATGCCGTCAGCCCTACCTTACTGACTCCAAATTATGCTCAACATGATCAAGATTTTCCTGATTTGTTCCCGGTTGATACAACAAAGTTAGGCTTTAGCCTCACGCACCAGCCCGGAATAGTAACCCCGCACTACAGCTATGATCTACTGCTAATTATGATGTCTGGATGGACATCCATAACACCGAAAAGATGAAAAGTGAAAAGAAAAGAAAAGCAAAAATAAAAACCAGACATGCGGATGCACATCACACGGTGATGATGAACAATGAAGAACCAAGTTCAATGACCGCACAATTGCACCCGGTGAACCTACTTCGAACCAGCGGATAGATTAAATGGGTAGAATTGGACTGATTAGATTGAATCCAGCCTCATCTCACTCTCCAACGGCGTCATCAAGATCCACAAGCTCTGACCACCGCGAGATTCGATTGCTGCGGGGTCGGGCTTGCCGATTCCCAATTCCAGCTGGGAGCGAGGTCAGCACACCCCGGCTCTCATTCGCCCGGCGGGTGCACTACTGTGGGATGCCGTCGAGCACCCGGCCTGACGACTCCTTCTCGAGCGGATGAGAATATTCCCGCATGGCGGCAGGCAGTTCGGTTGTTCCCCTGCGTCCAGCGCACCCCCGGCAGCAACCAGACTCCCGGTGACCATCCCGCTGCTAAAGTGTGTATCGGACTTTATCCTACTATCAGGGATGAATGCCGATCACGTTAAAAGTCGACAGATGGCATACCGGTAGAGAAGCCCCCGCTTCCAGATCTACGACGTAGGAGCGACCTCATAGTACCCCGCTACCGGGCAGACCTTTTATTCAGAGGATGAATCATGGTAAGCTACCTATTTGCTCGCGGACAGATTATTTACGGTCGTTTCAAAGCTTTCCGGTTCGCGTCCCAGAATCTCCCTCAGGAGCGGCGTCATCACCGCCGTCTCACCGAGACGGATAGCATCCCACGCAGACGCCCACTCCCGCGACAAGTCAATCCCGTGGTAGGTGTGTTTCGTCCCATGTTGTGGCAGAGCGACGTACTCATCCACGGAGATCTCGCGGATGCGGAGAGGCTTTCCAACTGCCTGACCGAGAAGATCGACCGTCTCCTTCAATGAGATCACTCTGGGACCCGAGAGCAGCAGCACCCGGTTCAGGTACGGGAACCCCTCCGATTTCTTGGCATAGTGCGCGACCAGCTTTGCCGTGGCCTCGCCCAGCTCATCGCGTTTCGCCCATGCAACGCCGGGGCCGTCCCCGGAATGAGGGATGGCGATCTCGTCTGCGGGGTTGTGGATATCGAACCAGCTGGTGTAGATCGGGTAGGACTCCGAGTACAGACCCTCCCGGATAGCGGTGTAGGTGATGTCCGGCAGTCCGGCCAGGTACTGTTCGGTCCGAAGATGAGCACCCATCACGTGCGCCACGCTAGTCTGCTCCAAATCTCCGGCGAAGGCGAGGGATGAGTAGAAGATGTGCTTCACCCCGCTGCTACGGGCGGCGTCGATGGCGCGTTTGTGTGCCTGTCGGGGATTAACTTCATGCAGGCGAATGAGCGATGGGTGCAATTGCTACTTACCTCGACCCGATACTCGATCTCGAACGAGGCATAAGAGATCAGCATCAAGACGTCAACGCCGTCGAAGACGCCCCTGAGTGTGGCGGGGTCGTCATAGTCGGCCCGTCGTACCGTGGCCCCGGCCCGGGTGAACTCAGCCAGACTATCTGGCTTGCGGGCGATGAGAATCAAATCCGACGTCAGCTTCAGCTTGTGGAGGTGGTTGATGATGCTGGTTCCCAGTCCACCTGCAGCAGGGAAGACGCCGATTTTGGTCATTGTGCGTGCTGGATGACGTAATATGTGGCCGCCGACTGAGCGATCGAGTGATGCCGACTGTAGACTGTAGAGACGTACGCAATCAACGGCAGATATCCAAGTCTATTGGAGATAGATCAATTATAGGCATTGACTTGTCTGTAGTATTTCAGAGAATATGTGGCCGATGAATTCATCATCTCGGGATCCGCTTGACGCGGCTTACAAATCGCTGACGTTGATTCTGATGATCGACAGGGTTCAACCTTGAGGTTCGAGGTTGGTGGAGGTTCCACGACTGTCAGTTTCTCCTGAGAATACAGTGGCTTCGTGGAAACCTTCTCTGATTTACAGAACCACCTCCTCTCCCTGGCACAGATACAGACCGTAGTATAGAAATCGACAGGAATGCCACGCTAGGTGGACTACTATCGGTTACAGTCATAAGCATAGTGCAGTAGTTTTACAAATGACAGTATCTCTGTACTCTTCTAAGGAAGCATCAGCGCCCCAGCCCAATACTCTGCAATAGATTGAACCTGTTCATGGGTCATGTGATCATCTTCGCCTGTTCACTGATATCTCCCTCAACCTGATTCCTACTTTTTTACGAAGGCACCTACGAAGAATTCCATACTGCAGCTTTTAGGAACTGTCGGACTTACTTGTTGTTTCATCAATTAATAGTCATTTCAGCGTCTACCACCTATGCTAAAAGACTGAATCTTTTGACCGACAGTTCTTTCCACACCCGGACATCTATATATCCCGTCCCTCCCACAAACAAGCACACCTCTACATACAATGTAGCCCACTCACATTGATTTATCTAGCAATCAACTTGACACAAACCTCGAATCCCAGAGACCGAATTAGAACACTACTTTGACATATGATACACAACCACCGACTCCCCAACCAGCAAGACAAACAAACAAGTTGAGTGTTCAACGAGGAGCAATAGTATACATAGTAAAACCACACTAAACCCGAATAAGCTAATCGGGTATATCTTCCTCCGGAGTTGAACCCTCCCCTCTCCAGGCCTCCTCCACCTGTCTTTTCCCTGACTTCCGGATGAAAAAAAGTACAACAATCGTTGGAAATTGAATGATTTATGACCGAGTTTAGTGTCCAGTAATAACCCAGTACTTAGTTTATGGCGGGTGGGTTCATAGCCAACTAATTCAAAAAAAAAATACTAGGAGGGCTGGATACGAGTATGATTGGTTCTTTGTCTGCAGCCATGATACATCCCTGACAGATATAGTGAGCCATGCATATAGCATCCTAAGCTATAATACATCCCGAAATATTTTCATGTGCTTAGGACAGATATTTTGCATCCCATCGGCTCGGGAATTATATGGTAGTGTTATATATGTATATTTCGGAATAACGTCGAGCTAAGTAACCAAGTTTATAGTATTGAGGGGAAAATAGGATGTTATTCATAGGATCTTTGAGACCTATTCAATTAATTAGACTTCTTGTATTATAAGTAAGCTCGGTATATGGTCAAAGAAGTAATCTCTTGGCTTTAGGTTATTAAAAGGAAAGCGATTCAAGTGGCGGGATCACATGTAGGCTCTTGATGAGGTGGGAAAGATCTCAGAGTCGTTGAGGGTAGGGAGTACTCTGGTTATTTCCTGAAAAGAAAAAGGGGCATATTTTTGCTAATTATATGTAAATATGTAAATCGATGGTAATCCCGCTATTTATTCTTAGGGTAGGAAGCTGTAGACGGTTGTGAAGAGAGGGATTTTAACTGTTATAATTTCAGTATGGAGGGCGGTAGTTCTCAGTAAAAGAAAGCAGATGTTATTAGAAGATGGTAGATTATCTGTGCGGATTACACAATGATTAAGCTGTAGATGGCACATAATCCTTCTCTCAATACCATCTTATTATCCACTATTCATGCAGACAGTACCAAGGGAAACATATCAATCAGGGATGGCTCCAACACGCTCCTCCAGCATCGAAGCTCACTGATGCTGCTGGACGACTTTCAATAGGCTTCCGCGAATTCTTTTCGGGCAGAAATGTAAGCTTTGCTAAAGTCCGACACATCCAAGAAACTTGGAAGCGTATTCCTCAAGGTATGCCACGAACCCCCTGCCACTCTACATAGCGCTCCTTGCCCGTGTTATTGGTGGCAATGCACCGGTCAAACTCCTCTTGTGCGCCTGGTTGACAGTTTCAGTCTGAATGGCCACTTGTCGACAATAGTGTGTCTTTCTTTGACCGCCGCACCCAACACATGACCGAACTCACGGAAGCGAAAAGTATTCGAGTAGCTGCTATGAATATTAACAAGAGATCTCAGTTATCAAAAGACACTGTATGATTGGTTGGCCTACCGATCAAAGGCATAATCATAGGAGGTGACCATGGGGTAAGCAAGGGCGAGTTTGACAGTCTCCAGACTACGGAAGGTACTTGAAAGTCTATTAGAGGGAAGGTATCTTAACAGACGTTCCTGTGTAACATTTGTAGCCATGTCATGTAGTCTGTTTTGGATGGTCAAGGACTCTTCAACAGCGTTCATAAAGAGGGTGATTAGAGTTGCATGTGGGTTATCGAGAGGAGTTTGAAGCAAAGGCAGCATGGAGAATAGCGCCTCGTGTATTCCCAGATAACCGGCATCCGAGATATTGGACACCTATATACAGTGGTTAATATCTCATTAGAAGATGTCTCGACGGCAATTCTGCATTGTGGGGCTGGGTCGGTACAGCATAGTTTCACCTCAATTCGACTGAAAGAGTTGCTTATGAGATGCCCCGGAAGTCGAGAGGCATCGAGCTGGAAGAGTGTAAGAGAACAATTCAAATGGGAAAGTCGGCCAAGAAAAGTCTGGAGCATTCCGCGAATGTGCAAGAAGAGCTTTCCGTAAAGATCAGCAGTTGCAGGCCCACTTGACATGTCAGACACCTCTTTGGGTGACCACCCACTCCGAGGATCAGCGTCATCCTTCATGGGCCAGCTATTGTGGGTTTGGAAGAACGTCCTACTGTATTTCAATTTTATGGCAACACGCTGGCATCTGGCACTAACTTACGGGTTGGGCACTTGAAATTCATGGCGCGGGTGTCCAAATGGCAGGAGGAGACCATCTTCCCGGAATTTGTTGAAAGCAATTCGATGAGAGGGCGGAAGGCAACACATGTGTCGATCGCGATAGTCTCGCCGTGATTCAGCTAGAGTGTTGGCTGCGCGGATAGCTCGTGCGCGTTCAACTGTCGGGCCAGCCGGCACTTTAATAAAAGATAAAAGACGGTCCCATGATAATTTCTTAAGGACGACTCTGAGGGAGCGCGACCCAAATGTCCCATGTCTTGGCGAATAGAGAGTCTGCTGTTTTGCCTCGGATCTTCCCACAGACGTCTTCAACGAGAGGATGAACTCGACGCTGAAGATAGCCAATGTCTGATTCACGCATGAAAGCCGAGTACCATAGATGAATAATATTGTCGACTGCCTCGTCTGCTTCCTCGGCGGTCATAGAGAGAAGAGGCAAGATGACATTCCGCGCCACAACGTCAAAGTCGAGATCATGCAGTGTAATCTCGAGAAAATGGTTGTAGCTACTCAGAAGTTGGGCAATGGTTTTGACAAGATTGCGAAGATCCCCCGATGCTGTAGGGCAGTCCCGTCAGTTTTGACCAACGTTTTGGGGCTACATGGCATATGTAGACAGTAAGAGTCGTCCAGTACATACCCGCAAATAAGATGCGCAGGGGTCGATCATATTCTTTTCCTTCATTTGGTCCGAGTTGCAGAATATCGATAGCAGGGACATTACCCCAGAGATATTTGTTCTTCCCAAAGGATGCTCCCATCCCCCCTCCAACAAAGACGGTTCTCGTTGCTCGAGGGCCCAGGCCGGCTGCCATCTTTCTTTACCCAGGTGCGATTTGCAATCCAGTTTGTGTTCAGGCCAGTGCGACTTTTGACATGTCTGCCCGCAGTACTACACGAGATGTATCAGCTTAACTCAATATTTCAAGTATTCGTGCAGGGTTATGGAGGAACCCACGTTGACAAGATAGCAGTTCTTGCATGTATACTTGCCCACTTTCTTACAGTCGGTGTGGTCAGGGTGCCAGTTAGCACAGACAAGCTTTGGGCTGGCCATCTTGATGCAGATGCTCTGGTCATAAGTGACAAAGATCAAGGTTTTGAAAGGCGTTGTGAACCGTGAAGCTCGAATACGAATAGGCGGGTGTAGGTGAGACAGATGATATTGTCCAGGGACAGACAAGATAAACAAAGCACCTAGTTAATGATGAAGAGATTTCATTGTCTCAAACAAAGTGAATTGCACACCACCGCAGTACCCTCGGCAGCACGGCATTATTAACCACGTCTGATCGCGTATGCTAAGGAGGGAGTTTGGAGGGAAATTGTCAGTCATCGAATGGCCACGACTCTTCCCATGCCTTGCTTTCTGCCTCTGAATGTGCGAGCCGAGCGATCAACTCTGTCTTGATCTCCTTAAGAAGCCGCTTTGCTTCATCATACCGTTCAGGCCGTACAATACCCTTCTCGGGCCACAGTTCACCCAAAGACTCCTTCACACTCTGCATAAGTTCCATTCCTTCGATTGCTCCATCTGCATCTTCCCCAATAGAGTTGACATCCTCGGCAGAAAACTCCAATGGAAACGGCTGAGTGCCAGATGCTTGTACACCCGGGAGACTGGACCATTCTTGTTCGATATCAAGAATCCGGGCCCGGTACAAAGCTTCCCCATCAATAAGCAAGTTCTGTGCGAAGAGCATCATATCAAAACTCGGTGTCTGCCCAAACTCCATAGCTCTAAATAATGTTCCGTTCTTGGTAGAAGTGAGCTTTCTATATAACGTTGCAAGGGACATGTTCAGATACAGGCCATGGGCTCTCCTCTGCTCGTCAGGGTCAAGTTCATCGAAATTCTTTGGGAATTCCGGTGGGTCAAGACCTGTTGCCGGGGGACCATCGTAGTCAAGGAAATACGGCTGACGCGCATGATCAAAGAGTGGCAATATCTCACTTGACTGCCAATCTATGATGCTTAGAACTTCCGATGGCCTGTCGGGGTGAACAAAGATGTTCTCAGTATGGAGATCAGGGTGCCATAAAAATGCGGATGAAATCGACTTATCAGTCGGAAGGAAATACGGCAACAAGCAAAGATAGTGTTGAAGAGCTGCTATCTTTTTAAAGCGAGAGGGCGTATATGTACCGGGACCGTATAGTCCCAAAAATGAACGAGGTAGTCGAGCCATATTCTGTACACATGCAAGTTCTCGAAAGCCAACGGCGGACTTGTATTGGTGCACACTACCCCCTAGAGCAGATATATTAGCAGCTGGCTTAGACAAGTTAGACGAGAGTACTTACAAGGGCCTCGATCAAAGTCGACATCAATCCTACCATCATCCAGGAATTCTCGCCCTGTTGTCGGGCCGACCGCAAAGCGGTGCTCTTTGCAATTAGATCCATCTTCCTTGACAAGAACGCATCCTTCGATATTTGGTAAGCCGGAGGAATAATACAGACTCCCATATTGGGTGAAAGACCTCGACATCCAGGCCTTTTGATATTCTGCAATCGTTTTGACGAGTTCAAACCTCTTTTTGATATCCATTTTTGGCCACACTTTATCAAGCTGGACACCTTCGGCCTTCTCCATTATAATATATTCTGCGCCAACTGGGTTTTCATTCGCTTCAGAGCTCCATGCCAGCACTCTGGGCACGGGGGTGCTGAGCTCGTTCCTGACCTGGCAGCAGAGCATTAGACAAAGAGCAGGGGATCGGATATGATAGCAAATTATTAAGCTTCCTTACAAAATCCATTGTGGCCACTTCACTGGCAGTGGTATAGTGAGGCCGTCCAGCATTTGGATTTGGTACTTTCCCTACAACTTGTGTACCGTCCTGCATTGTGAACAGGAAGGCTTTGTTGAACATTCCGTCTGGGAATTTCTCAATACGAACACATTGTGAATAGGTGAACCCAATTGATTCCGCAGCAGACTTTGCCAGCTCGTTTAGATTGAGCTTTACGCGGCGTATCTTCATCTCATGAGGTTCGTTTGACAAGAAGCGACCTCTTGTATAGTCATACGAGTCATCGTTCGCGTCCCAACTGCGGTGGAATGATTGGCTAAGGTGGGTCTTCAATTGACCAGTAGTAAACAGAGTTATTCGACCTTGACTTTGTAACGTAGGCGCAGCCTTGTGCAGCATGGTAGGAGATTTGAGGTGAGCTTGATACATGGGTTAATGGAGTGTCAAGGGGAAGAGGCATTGAAGTGCATGTCACGTGGCCGGCCAGTCAGACAGTCAGGCATAAAGGCATCAAACCGGGCAGCCAGGCACACATACCACCATTTCGTGCGACAGACTGACAGTTGCGGATGCATACCTCCTTGACAATCTCATGCTCTTTCCTTCACTCGTTTCCTTTATCCATCCTTAATTCTGATCATTCACATCATCCCACCATTTTCCAACAGATCCTCACTTTTCCTCATTCCAACTTCGCAGACCATTCAATCAATTCGAAATCGCATACTAAATAGCACCTGAGAGCCACTCGATCCGCTTGTCGAAGTCTGATTAGAACAAATTACTTATCCCCGCACTCCGTACTTCTGGCCAGAGCTATAGCTGCGCCCTCATGCTGCAGCTAGGCCATGTTCGTCTCTGGCCACATGACTAATTCGAGAGTATTAGACCAGCACTAAGCTGTTGTAGCAGCCTCCAACAGGATGCGATCAGCCCCGAAGCAAGTTCCCCTCCCAGCCGATCCTACCGCGTCAAGCTGAGGTCGCCAATCACGACGGCGACTGGCACCTGGGAGGGGTCCAATGAGAACGGTCGATTACCCTTAGTCTCATGCAGGATGAGTTGGGCGCCTACCGGGGCTGAGCCGAGGGGAGGGAGGGAGGGCGGCCATTAGAGAATCCAACACCCATCCCTATCTACCTTTGACCATGTTGCGGTTCTAAACTTGGTCCCAGCATGCTACGCAAATTATGTGCAACTCTCTGCTGTGCCCGAGCCAACAGTGTCGATGATGTTCGCCATGCGCACATCCATTCCGTTCTCACAGCCAGCCGCGATGAGGTTCAACCTGAGGCTGAGAAAAGCAGCACAGCAGGCTTATCCCCTCTAACCTCCATTGAGAAGGAAAAAGATGAGGACGAGGCTCACCATGCTCAAATCCATCACGTTCACTCGCCCGGCCGCAATGAGGTTGAGCTTGGTGTCAAGACAAACAGCACGACGAAGTTGTCCCCTTCAACCTCCAGCGACACAAAGTTAAAGGACCTCTGGAAGGAAGCCTTCAATAAGCTAGATCCGGAAAGCAGACGCTGGCTATCAACGGGCGATCCGTTATCCACTACAGACGCGATCGACCAGGTAATCAAGGAGACCAAGGAGAAGTATACCGAATACAAGAATAAGGAACTCGCGATCAGAAAACGAGACGGAGGGCAGATGAAGGTCCGTGAGATTGCTGGAAACATGCTTACCTGGGCTTTGCGAGCCCAGGATGCTGTAAAGGCGGTGGTTGCCTTTGACCCAAGTGGCCATGGTAGGCTGCTTGCAGTCGTCGGTCTTGATCGATACTGACCACAACTTGCAGCATCGAGTGCCTGGACGGTGGTCTCACTGGGCTTGACGGTACCTACCTCAAGGGACTCCTCATGATGTGACCACTGAATGCGACTGACTGGCGAATATACTAGATGATTAACAACGATATTGAACGCCGAGATGCCATTTTTCAAGCTTCAGAGTATCTTGCGGGCAAGCTTGCGTACTTTTCTATTATGGACACTGAGTACAGATACCAGGGGATCAAGGACTTCAAAGGGTTGGAAGACGCCTTGGTAGGTGCTTACACGGCAATCCTGGAATATTCAGCGGAGGTAAAGAAAAGGTACCACGAAAGCACTGCAGGTATGCGCCTAACCCATGGGCATGACGCGTGGCTCATAAATCTATCAGCGCGGATAGGAAACGCGTTGATATCCCTTACAGAGCAGCCACTGCAGCAGCTCAAAGAATCTGTGGAATCTTGGTGCGCAGAAGTTGTGCGATGGGCTGACCTCACTGATCACTCGCGTGAGTCTTATAATTCTCCCGCTTGCCACCTTACTCATGATAGCAGACAAGGAGGCGCAGGCTAGGTCTATTCTCATCGCGATCGATAACGTGACAGAGGAATCGCGGAAGAGTCAAGCGATGATATTTGGTAGGATTCTCCAGGGAGTTTATTGTGGGACTTGCTGACTGAAGCAGACGCCGAGGAGGAACGAATTCTCGATTGGTTATCTGCAGTATCATATTCCGACATTCACAACAGTGCACAGAAATGCCGAACGTCCAAAACGGGAGACTGGTTTATTGAATCAGAAATCTACCATCGTTGGAAGAATTCGTCCGGGAAGATGCTTTGGCTTCATGGCGTCGGTCAGTTTATTCCAGAGCACTTACTCTTAGCATCAACGCATTGACTCGTCAAAAAGCTGGTTGCGGCAAGACGGTTCTTTGGTAAGCACAGAAGTCCATGAGATGAAGTCACGCTAATGTCCCCTAGCTCAACTATCATCGAGGATATTGCTCGGATTTGCTGGGATGATCAGGCCAAGCGATATGCTTACTGGTATTTTAAATTCGACAACTTTGAAACACACAAGGTGGAGCATATGGTCAGGTCAGCTATCCGACAACTATGTCCAATTCCACTTCCCGAGGTCATAAGGAAGGCATGGAAGACCCATAGCAGGAAGGGAAGCCAGCCTAACTTGCAAGATCTTCTAGAGATTCTCCACAAGGTCCTGGCTGGTCTCGACGGTGAAGCGTTCATAATTTTGGATGCGATGGATGAATGTCCAGAGTCACCCGATCACAGCGAAAGGAGCTCTTTGTTATCACTTCTCATCCATCTTCTGGAGCAGCATACCAATGTTCATATCCTTGCAACTGGTCGTCCTGAAGCGGATATCAGAACGCGGCTGGATGGACACATGGCATTGGATTTAGAGAAAAAGCTCGAACCCGACGTTGAAAGATTTGTCCGACTCAGAGTAAGAAATGGAAATCTAGCAGGCTTCGGGGAAAAGATCACTACAATGATTATCCATGAGTTGCTGCAGATCTCCGAACGGTACGCCTAGTTCCTGCCACAGAGATAAGTTACTGACCTCCGATTGCTGCTTAGACGCTTCCGATGGGCAGATCTGCAGCTGAAACGTTTGGAAGACTGTAATACACACGCCCAGATTGAGGAAACCCTAAAGACCATACCGCCGACACTGGAAAGCACGTACCGTGACGTGCTTGACAGGATAAAGCCCAAGGATCAAGACATAGCCCGCTCCATTCTCATCTGGCTCAGCTTCTCTGTTAGACCGCTCACCATGAGGGAAGCCGCCTCAGCGGTGGGGCTTCTAGCCCCTGATCGTGTCGTCGACATCTGCACAACTTCTTTCGTCACAGTCGGCAAGCCAGACAGTTCAGGTGAATCAGACGGCGTTGAGGAATATATCCGGCTGGCTCATTTCTCGGTAAAGGAATTCCTTGTCCCTCAAGGTACCGCATGTGCAAAGCATTGGTGCCAGTTCTCTCCATCCGCCGGCCATCTACTCATAGCCGAGCAAACCCTTTCTAGACTTCTGGACCAAACGGAACGAGTGACTGGAGCTACAGCCGTTGAACAGCCACTTCTAGCCTATGCCGCCGAGTCTTGGCCAGAGCACGTCCAAGAGCTAACGTCTATGGCTCACGAATACACCGGCCTGAAGGGAAAGATTGATCAACTCTTCTGCCATTCTACGGTCTATCACAACTGGCAATGCCTCTTGGGGCTCGATGATGATGAAAGTCTTCCGCCCATCGGTGCAGCTTCCAAGTTCGGATTTCAACATGCGGTCGAGGCATTGCTTGCCCAGGGCGCGGATCCTCTGGAGAAGATTGCGCGGTCTTATTACTTCACTTACCCATTCTTGGTAGCTGCCGAGGAAGCCCAGTTAGATATCTTGGACTGCCTATTACAAAACGTCTCAGTCACTGCCAACATGGCCGAGCGAATATTGGGGGTAGTTAAGCATGAAGGTTCAGGCGTCGGGAGTCTAGAGCGAGTCATGGATAGACTTCTGGATGCGAAGGCCATGTTTGATGAATCTGCGGAGCAAGACAATATAATTGACGAGCGAATGGTTATGGCTGCAGCAGAAAATCAGGCTTCGGGTTTGGAGCTGATGACAATTTTCCTGGGCCGATTTGAGAAAGAAAGAAGGGTCAGTGTTCCCATCACGGATGACATTGTAGTCTGTGTGATCAAGAATTGGCATGCCGGAAGGGATATGCTAGCATTGCTGTTTAACAAGCGCAACGCAGATGTGAGGGTTACCTCGGAGATTGTTGACGCTCTGACGCATCCGTTGCACGCACGCGTCGAAGTCCTTGAGCTCTTTGTCAGGGAGCGGGCTGCCGATTTTCTTGTTGATGAAGTTTCCATGGAAGGGCTTGCAGCAAAAGGGAGCCAGAAATCGATGGAGCTCGTCATGGAGGCCCATGCAGAAGATATACGAATTACCGAGGATCTCGTAGTAGCTGCCGCCTCAAATTGGTATGGCGCAGGTGCCTTGCGCGCTCTGCTCGCTAAGCGACCGCCTGGCTTCGCCATCACTGAGCAGATGCTCGATACGGCACTGAAGAATCTCCATGCGGGACTAGAAGTCATGGAAGCCCTGCTCGACGCATGTGGGCCGGACTTTCCCGTGGGCGAGAATATCATGCAAGAAGCGGTATCCACCACTTGGGGATATGGCTTAGATATAGTCAAGCTATTCTTGCGCCGACAGCAGGCTGGATTCGTGATCTCCGAGGCGGTGTTAGCACGGGCGGCGGGAAACACTGTGCCTACAATTGGTCGGCAGATGCTGGAGCTCCTTATAAATAATGGAGGCTCGGGCATTACAATTACGGAGGACGTATTGTTGGAAGCAGCAGCAAATGGGAACTCGCCGGCGATGGCATATCTATTGGAGCTTGAGGGCCAGACCAAGGAACGGCTGCTTCCGATCACTGAAGAGGTGTTCAGCAATGTGGTTCGACGGCACGATGCCGAATGCCTGGAGACTGTCCTGCGCAGACGCCCGGAAATTCGGGTGCCGGAGGAGGCATTCGTTTCCGCCTGTCACAGTCAAAAGAAACTGTCCCTGCTCCTGGAACAACCCTACGATATCTTACCCATCAAGGATATGCTGGAAGCAATAGCTTCGAATCAAGACATAGATGGCGAGCCACTCACGCTTCTCCTGGATCGGCAGCTAGTCGAGGTGGATGAGCAACTGGTGGAAACGGTAGCCCGGAACTCATTCGCGTTAAAGATTCTTTACTCCAGGAATCCGAATTTCCCCATAACGCAGCAAGCCATGGTTCGGGCAGCAGAAGACCCCGCCGCTCGGCGGTTTTTACTTGATACCCGCATCGACGATGTTCGAATCTCCGAAGAATTGATGATCCCTCTTCTTACAGGAGATGACCCGCTGCCCGATGTGCAAAGAATCCTGGCCCATTTTGGCCCCAAGGTACCAATTACAGAGAACGTGTTGGCCGCTGCGGCCAGGGCTGGTCACTATTATGGCCTCTCGATCTTTCAATTGCTTCTGCCAGAATGGAACCCAGCGATCTCAATTTCGGAGAAGGTATTAACCATTGCCGCTTTTTGGAGCTTCCCGGCCTTCCAGTGGTTGCTTCTGGAGAGGGGATGCGCGGAGCAGTTGACAGATGAAGTGCTGGTCGCTGCCGCAGGAAACGGATACAACGAGCTCCAATGGCTCATCCGGGAACAACTCATCAACCTGCAACAGACCTGGAAAGCAATCTGGCGCTTTGACCATGACTATGGTTTCCGTCTTGGCGAGTTAAGGAAGGATGCTGCGGAGAACATCCTGTCCTATACGTTGGCTGTTGATATGTCGGAGAATATGTTTGAGGGGGCCTCAATAGTACGTGACAAGGACGGGACCTGTGCTTTCGACGGTCTAGTCCGTATTTTACTGACATGCGGATTCGTTAATCTCGCGTCCGAAAGATTGATGGAGATGGTCTTGGAACGAGCGTCCAAGGAAGTTGTAAATGAATTTTTGGAAAAAGCATCGGAAATATCGGTCACAGAGACGCATATTCAGGCCCTAGGAAGGAATCCGATGCTAAGCGAAAAGCAGAGAGAGGAGCTGACGCCGCTCCTTGCTGGTAGAATGCACGTGGAGTAGGATATCATAAACACTGTTTGTTGCGGGTGATCTCTTCTGTTTCATAACGTCTGTAGCTACAATAATACTAAAGACCATGCCTATGGTGTCCCTTGGTGCCTGTAGCTGAGGGTGACTTTACAGTGCCGGGCTGGGCTCTTGAGAGGGTGAAGTTCCACTTGGTTCAATTCAGAACAACTATATATAGTACAGCTTGTGACCTTCCTCTTCAGGTAGATAGCAGGTCGGTTATCAACGGGCGGGGGCGACTAATAGTATGGCCTGCTAGCCGTGCCAAGGTCTGGAGAAAGCCAGAAATGTCCCGAAGGAGGATTGCGGGTGGAGCCGGTCGGGCTGGGCAGTTCCTGAGGTTACTCCGAGGGAGGAGGCCCGACCTCCCGCCCAGCCAATGAGCGGGTCTCCGGCCCTGGCCCAGCCTTGGCGGGGATGACACACAGCCAAACAAACAATTTCGTCTCACTCTTGAGATTTACTGCAACTTGCAGAGATGGCGGAATGCTGGGCCATCCCTGTCGATCAGCCGGTCGGAGGGCCGCGCTAGTGTCACCCTCCTCCTCGGCTATCCCCAGCGGACTCAATCAGCACCCCTCCCAACCCCCCGAATGGGGTAACGGCATGCACATCCCAGTCTTATCGCTGGCTGCCGAAGGAGTAATAGTGGGCTGCCGCTCCTGTGCAATGCTGCTGGCTGCCCGTCGTGTTCCACCATAATAAACAATAAATAGCTCTGCTTGCCCGTCCTCCTCTCCGTCCCTTTGTCTGTTCTGTCTTCGTCCCTTCGGCACCCTTTCACCATGTTGTCGTCCCTTCTCCACCAGGGAGCAGCCGTATCCCTCGCCGTCCTGTCGCTTCTCCCTTCCTCGGCCGTCGCGGAAGTATTCGAGAAGCTGTCCGCCGTCCCCAATGGTAAGTCACGCTCATAAAATGTACCGTGAGGTTACACTAACGCCATGGATACTGCAGGCTGGAGATACGCCAATTCCCCCGAGGGCACCGAGCCCATTCGCCTGCAAATCGCCCTCCAGCAGCACGATGTCGCCGGGTTCGAACAAGCCGTGATGGACATGTCCACGCCCGGACATGTTGACTACGGAAAACACTTCCGCACCCACGACGAGATGAAACGCATGCTGCTCCCCAGTGACACCGCGGTTGACTCCGTCCGCGAATGGCTCGAATCCTCCGGTATCGACAACATCCAGGTGGACGCCGATTGGATCAAGTTCCACACCACGGTCGACCAGGCCAATGCCCTGCTGGACGCCGACTTCCAGTGGTACATCAGCGACGCCGGACACGTCCGTCGCCTACGCACCCTCCAGTACTCCATCCCCGACGCCCTGGTCTCTCACATCCACATGGTCCAGCCAACCACGCGTTTCGGCCAGTTGCAGCCCAACCGGGCCACCATGCGCAGCAAGCCGAAGCAATACGACGAGATCTTCCTCACCAGCGCCACGCGTGCCCAGAACACCTCGCACTGTGACTCGATCATCACGCCGCAGTGTCTGAAGCAGCTGTACAACGTTGGCGACTACGAGGCGGACGCCAATTCCGGCAGCAAGGTCTCCTTCAGCAGCTTCCTTGAGGAATACGCCCGGTACGACGATCTCATTCTATTCGAGAAAAGCCTCGCCCCCAACGCCATCGGTCAGAACTTCACGGTCGTCCAATTCAACGATGGCCTCAACGATCAATCCTCTACCAGCGACAGCGGCGAAGCCAACCTGGACCTCCAATACATCCTGGGGATGAGCGCTCCGCTCCCGATCACCGAGTACAGCACCGGCGGTCGAGGCCCCCTCGTCCCGGACCAGAGCTCCCCCGATCCCAACGACAACAGCAACGAGCCATACCTAGAATTCCTCCAAAACATACTCAAGCTCGAGAACGACCAACTCCCACAAGTCATTTCCACCTCCTACGGCGAAGACGAACAGGTACCCCCTTCCCCTTCCCCTCCCCCCTTCCCCAATACATCCCCACTAACACCCCCCAGACCATCCCCGAACCCTACGCCCGCACCGTCTGCAACCTGTACGCCCAACTCGGCAGCCGCGGCGTCTCCGTGCTCGTCTCCTCAGGCGACTCCGGCGTCGGCGCCGCCTGCATGACCAACGACGGAACCAACCGCACACACTTCCCCCCTCAATTCCCAGCCTCCTGTCCCTGGGTGACCTCCGTCGGCGCAACCACCAAGACCACCCCCGAACAAGCCATCTACTTCTCCTCCGGCGGATTCTCCGACTACTGGCCCCGTCCATCCTACCAAGACACCGCCGTCCAAGCCTACCTCACCTCCATCGGATCCAAATTCGCCCCCTACTTTAACGCCTCGGGCCGCGCCTTTCCCGATGTCGCTGCCCAGGGCGCTAACTACGCCGTCTACGATAAGGGCGTGTTGGGCCAGTTCGATGGGACGTCGTGCTCTGCGCCGACCTTTAGTGGGATCGTGGGGTTGTTGAATGATGCGAGATTACGAGCCGGAAAGCCTGTTTTGGGATTCCTGAATCCGTTCCTGTATGGTGTGGGGAAAGACGCGTTGAATGATATTGTCCTGGGTGGGAGTTTGGGTTGTGATGGGCGGAATCGGTTTGGGGGCACGCCGAATGGGAGTCCCGTGGTGCCGTGGGCGAGTTGGAATGCCACGGTTGGGTGGGATCCGGTTACGGGGCTCGGGACGCCGGATTTTGAGAGGTTGAGGGGGGTGGCGCTTGAGGATGGGGATGGGGATGATGATGGGGAGGAGTGATTTTGATTCGTGTGGATATTTACGACGAGGGTGATTTGTTGTGCATAGTTTCATTGTGTTTATTTTATTTTAGTGAGATACCTAATTTTCGGGGAATGAGGATTAATCCATGCATTGATTGCATTGTGGAGAATATTGTGTCTGTGTTTGTTTATTTATTTATTTTTCAAGGGATGAGAAAGGAAGTGAATGGAGTAAGCAGAAATGTATTGAGTGGAGGTGGGTATTATATATATAAACAAGCAGTAAAGTATATAAACAAAACAATAACCTATGTATAAATGAACAAGGCCAATCAACAATGTCGTAACCCGTAATGCAAATCTGGTCTATCTGTATCAATAGCAGATATATGTCTATGATGAAATTAAGCGGGAATACCACCAGTGCCAAACAGCTCCATCTTGATGCGGTCGGCGGCCACACCCTCGGCGGCCAACTTGGTCCTCACGTCCACCATGAACGACTCGGGACCGCACACGTAGTACTGCGTCGTCGCGTCGTCCAGGTATAGCGCGGTCTTGGCGTCCAGCTTGCTCAGGTCCAGACGACCGGCAAAGTCGTAGTCCTCGCCCTGCTTGTCCTCGGCATCGGGGTGGCTGGTGAAGAAGAAGGCCTGCAGGTTGGGCACCTTGGCGACCAACTCCCGGATCTGAGGCTTGAAGGCGCGCGCGCCCGAGGTGCGTGCACCGTGCACGAAAGAGATCTTGCGCTGGGTCACGGCCTCGGTCTCCAGAACGGTGTTCAGGATGGAGGTGAGCGGGGTCAGACCCACACCTGCTGCCAAGAGAACGATGGGGCTGGAGCTCTGCTTCTCCGCATCCGAGAGGAAAAAGTCGCCGTAAGGGTGGGACACCTTGATGATGTCGCCCTCCTTCTGGAGGTCGTGCAGGATGTTCGACACAAGACCAGGGTGAGCCTCGGCGCCGGGTTCGGTGGCACTGAGACCAGCCTCCTTCTTCACCGAGATACGGTAGTACTCAGGGCGGGGCTTGTCGCTGAGAGAGTATTGTCTGGCCTGGGGGTGGTTGAGCTGGGGAACGAAGAGCTGCACGGAGATGTACTGTCCGGGACGGAAGGCGGGGAGAGGCTTTCCGTCGACGGGCTCCAGGTAGAAGGAGGTGATCTCGGAGGACTCGGGGACCTTCTTGGCGATGCGGAATTCACGGAACTCAGTCCACCCCTCGCTTTCCTTGTACAGGGCGGCTTCACGGCCAATCATGATATCGGCGAGCTGGAAGTAAGCGGCGGCCCAAGCGTCCTTGATGGCGGGAGTGAAGGCGTCACCGAGGACTTCGCCCATGGCTTCGAGCAGGAATTTGCCCACAATGTTGTAGTGCTCGGGCTGGATGCAGAGGGAGGCGTGCTTGTTGCAGATGAGCTCGACGGCGGGACCGAGGGCGCCAAGGTTGTCAATGTTGGCGGCGTACGCGAAAACGGCGCCAGCAAGGGCACGAGGTTGGTGGCCATTGGTCTGGTTGGAGGAATTGAAGATGGCGTTCAGCTCGGGGTGTGCGGCCAGCATGTTCTTGTAGAAGATTGATGTGACGGCATTGCCATGCTCTTTGATGACAGGCACGGTGGCCTTGATGATATCAGTTTGCTCCGGGGTGAGACCCATGATGTGTGTATGTGTAATTGCAAATTAGAAAAAGGGTGGCAAATCTATGCGGCTCAGCGAATGCAGAATGCTTAAGAATGAGCGATAAGATGATCTTGATGTTGTGAGGGATAATATAAAAACGTTCTGCTCGAGTCAGTCCTCCTGATATTTATATTCCGGTGAGTGAGTGGTTTTAGGTCCCCTCGTTGGGTCGGGTGGACGGCATGCCGTGGCGGGTGAAGTTTTTTCTTGCTCCCACTTTTTTTTCTTGTCTACTAGAAATTAGAATGGCCAAACCGTCAGGACGTGATCCACTCAGCATCTCCGCGGAGAAACTGGGGAAGCACCAGACTTGAGGTCAAATCAGGTTCCATTTGATGCTAAGGCCGTCGATCCATGATTGGAGGGGGGCAATTGGGAGTGCCGAAGACAATCGAGCCTCCCACGATTGGTTCATGCACCTGTCATTGCTGTCTCCTTATTGACAGCTGCATGTCAATCACCATTGTCCTCTGATGTCAAGACAGTCTCCCGTCCGGCTCTAGGACTGTCTATAGCCGTTAGCCTAGGTATGGGATGATGAGCGAGCTACGCAAATGACTCGCGAGAATTATTAATTGAGGCCTCTGATCAGCCCACCAAATCCCGGTGCCCGACCGGAACTTTTAGGAGACCGAGAGGGCCGAGTCTCGGCCGTGGGGTGATCCAAGGAAGCCACGAACGCCTCGAGGGGCATCGTTCCAGCTCGGCCAGTCATCGCTCTGCTGTTAGTCACGGATTGCACGACACGGATACTTGGTGCTGGTGCTGGTGCTGCCTGGAACACAGAAAAAGGCGAGGGATAGGAGGGATAGGGGATGTACGACCGGAGGGAGGGGGTCCTCTGCTGGTGGGGCGCCCCTCGCTGTCACGGCACGTGCCTGACCCGGATCAAGGTTTCTCCGAGTACGCCGTTTAGTTTGGCCTCAGGCGTCAGTGTTACACACGCCAAGACACGGGCGACCGAGACGTGTTTGCTCTAGATATCCTCGCGGCCTCGCCATGTCCTCGCTACATCTGCACGTTGGAGGGCGTTTGACAAGCGCTGCAGTGCTGACTGTATCACAGTCTATATCATGCGAAGCCTGGTCCGATTATGTGAGATGCAGCATGTGCAAGAATTCTCCAAACTTCTTCACTTGTTCTCAAGGAGGATTCTACTAACAGCAATGTAACCTATTTCCGCCTTTTATAATCGAAGCGATTCGAGTGAGAAGTCCTATGCCAGATCCGGAGGGGACTTCGTTGAAAAACCCTTATACGGTCTCGTTATACTGGGGTATAAGAACGGCTGCGTTCGTCTGGTTCGATCGACGCCACTCGACAAGGTCCAGAACTTCGGGGTGCCCTACCGTCCAGACTCCAGAGTAACCATGGTCACGGGAAAGTCGTCTAGCTCATCCTCCGTGTTTGCTGTTCCCAATTCCGGGCATTCCATCCCCAAGTGGTGGGTTCTCATCGGAGCTGTGACAACTCTGTCGAGCCTCCTGCCTGCAGAGGTGGTCATGACGTTGTTTGCTTTGAATTCGCCGGAGCTGCTGTGCCTCTGAGCATAAAAGCAGCCAGACGCTCAGCTGAAATCTTGCTAGACACTTTCTCTATCGCAGCCAATTCTCCTCTGCAATATCCTGTTTTTCTAACAAAGTATCCCAGTATGAAGCCGCAGCAATGGTTCCGCAAGCGCAGTGCCGACGGCCAGACGGCTCCCATGTACAGTTCCACGCCTAGCCAGCTTCCAATGCTACATCTTCCAGACACAGTCCGGAACAATTTCATTGCTGTCATTGGGGAGTTCGTTGGTACCTTTTTGTTCCTCTTCTTCTCCTTCGCCGGGACCCAAGTGTCGAATACCCCGAAACCAGTGGACGGGGCTCCTCCGAACACGCAAAACTTGCTATACTCGGCATTGTGCTTCGGGTTCTCATTGATGGTCAACGTGTGGGCATTCTATAGGGTGACTGGAGGATTGTTCAACCCTTCGGTATGTCGTGTCATTCCAACCCGCGAGTACGACTGACTGGCCTAGGTAACATTGGCTCTATGTCTGATCGGAGGGCTATCCCCTATCCGCGGGGCGTTGGTCTTCGCAGCCCAGCTCGTAGGAGGAATTGCATCCGCTGGTGTCGTCAGTGCTTTGTTCCCAGGGGACTTGAATGTTGGCACTCGCTTGGGTGGTGGTGCATCAATCTCCCAAGGCTTATTCATCGAGGTCTTCCTGACAGCTCAGCTGGTGTTCATCATCATCATGCTAGCCGTTGTGAAGCACAAATCGACTTTCCTGGCTCCAGTAGGAATCGGCTTGGTATTCTTCGTGACGGAGATGGTCGGTAAGTTGTTGCGATCTGGATCTTGCTTTGGGATCAAGTTAATCGGTCTGCCTCCATTACAGGCGATTACTATACCGGTGGCTCACTCAACCCGGCCCGATCCCTGGGCCCCGACGTGATCAACCGCAGTTTCCCGGGGTACCATTGGATTTACTGGGTTGGACCACTGCTTGGAAGCCTCTTGGCATGTGGCTTCTTCTCATTCCTCAAGATGTTCCAGTACACCACCGTCAACCCAGGCCAGGACTTCAACGAATGGGAAGCAAAGATGGGACCGGGGTCGTGGAACGACTCGACACATCGTCCGTCATATAATTCCGATGCCACCACTGTAGATCGGGCACAATCACCGACGGCCGGCAGGAGAAAGCACACTCCCAGTAACTCTCAGTCGTATGGTAATAATGTGCCCAACATCCCACATGGGGCGGAGCAGGTGTAGGCGGCCAATCATGTGTGATTGGCACAATGACGAGCGGGGATGGAGGGGCTAAAACTTAGGACTGGCTGTTTTTGCTTAAACGCAATGTGTTTTCATGGTTTTGCTTTTGTTGGTCGAGCAGTCATGTCGATTCGTAATACTTGTCAGGATGTGGGGAATTAGCACGAAGGTTATGGTACCATGAGGACGGTTGGTTTTCATACGGAGCATCCTTGGATCTGATCGTCAGGGGGTAAGCAAACAGGACAACAGCTTTTTTTTTTTTGGCGAGAACCGCCCTCCCTCCCCGCCTCGGCTCCCAGTAGAGATCTTCCTCAGCCACGCTACCTTAGCTCTGCATTGGCTTCATCGTTATATCTGCCAAGGTGGACCTCACTCATGCAGGATGGTGAGAACCACCGGTGACCTATGCACAAGAGATGTAAGTGATTCGAACAGATACCTTCCTAGCAAGTGACGTCTGACCACAGGCCGAGTATCAGTTGTTGGTAGGTGAAGCCATCATTCCCATTGCTCTTCACACATCTGTATACACATCTCGGCAGCTTCAACTTGGTTCTCGTACATGAAGCTAACGCGTTACACCTGGATGTAGGGGCCTATCATCATCTTAATGATATGTCTGCACGCAACTATCACATTATCATAATATTTTCTGCCCGAAAGCTGGCTTAAAGAGTCGAGTGGTACCTGTGGGATTCCTTGTGAAAGAGGATAAGCAACCCATTCTGGTTAAGTTCTGGTGACACTCAGTGCTCAGATCGGGTCCAAGTATCTCTACTCAACTGATTCGCGCAGACTACCCAGGTCTTTAGCAGGACGCTGATCCTAATCTGAATATCATTGCGCTTCCAATTAGCGTCTGGGTTAGCTGACAAAATACTTGAATATTCAGCTGGTATGAGTCGCAAGTTCCAGAAGCTCGCCTCGAGCAAGGAAATAGTAAGCACTAAGCAGCAGGCAGTGCAGCGATTGCGCACATACAGGAAACCCACAGACAGGAAACCGTGCAGATAATGGCGGAGCTCTCGCCCCATTCTGTCCGTGATTGGGGGCCGGAGGATCTAGATCGTGCAGCCTATGGAAGTATTCCGTTTCATTCACTAACCGCAATGGTTTTACGGAGTACACCTGCATGCGACTGCCAAATCTGTACCTGCAGTAGGTGAACGCACTACGGTACCACACATCTGGAATATTGGCTCTTCCTCGAGCCCCATTGGCTACACACGTTAGTCCTTGGGAAGTGGGCACGGCACATGAGGCTTGTCGGTGCCGCTGCCTTTTGGCCCCAGAGGGCCAAAAGTAAGCACGCCCCCCAATGCTTTGCAAATGTAGGAAATATTAAAGAAAAAGCTTTCCTCCAGCGATCTTGTATGCGCCAAGCATAAGCCAACTGTCACTCCCTTGTGTTATTGTTCTAGTCACTCTTTCTCTATTGTCCTCGGACAATGTCATTCGTTACTGCGAAAACCCTGCTGGCAGGGCTCTGGGCTATCAGCATCATTACACCATCTTTAGGGTTTCCTCAGTCTTCCTATCCAAGTTCATCAGACATTGCGGGCTCCCCAGATCGAACCGCTTCCGAGAGCTATCGCTCGTTTTCCGAGCCAGACCCGACATCTACCACGACTCCAACCTCAAGTACTCCCTCGTATTTTCCTTCGTGGACAACGCACTCCTCTAGCGCTCCCCAAGATACCCTGACCGAAGGTCATGATGGGGCATCATCACATTCATTGATCCATGTCCCCGGAACCACCACGATTAGATATTCAAGTGCACCCGTGAACTCGCCTCATAGGTCAGTCATTATAGATAACCACATGGTCCAAACCTTACACTTCGCAATGTGATCCCGGACATGTTAAGGCAGGATATGTCTAACAGTAATAGTGTGTCTGAATCGTCTGCCAGTATATTCACTCCTTCCATTGCCCACACAACGTTGCCAAGTTCTTCTGCCGAACTTGTCGTCCAAGATTCTACTACCTCACCCAACCCATCGCAATCTCATATTTCTACACAGACTCCTACTAGCTCTTCAACCAGCTTGTTCACTCTTTCTCACCATGGCTCTTCTACCGAAGCCCTAACAAGCTCATTTCAGAGCTCAACTAGCCCTACTTCTAGTCATTTGCGGAGCTCCTCGAGCCATGCTCTGTCTGAGTCTTCTACGCCAATCGGCTCAGTGACTACGTCAAAGCATACCCACATTTCTACATCAGCCTCTTCTCTGCCTTCATCATGGACTCCAGCGAGCTCGTCAATCTCAACCCATCCTGGGTCTTCCACGAGCACGTCGACTCATATCCAGTCTCTCACGAGCACGTCCACTCACGTCCAGCCTCAGACTTCTACGACATCAACACCACTGGTGTTTAAATCAGCCACCAGCTCCTCAATCCCGACATACACATCTCATACTTCTTCTGAAAGTGTGTCATCAAGCACTACGTCTTCCTCTTCTACATCTGAGTCGAGCTCCAAGTCAGACACCACTACAACGACTCAATCCAGCCACACCGGTACCATCACGCCCGCCCCCAGCACGACAGGGACCCCGACAACCACAAGCAGCAGTACCACTTCTTCTTCTTCCATTGATGTCTATTCTCTAATAAAGCATCTTTACAAGCTCGTAAAGGAATCATATCCGGTGGTCAAGAAATGGATGAAAGACAAAGACTCAGTCAAGGCATCCGACGTGGCCAAAATCGTGAAGCGTGCGATTCCTGTAGCTGATGACATACTTGACTCGCTCAACGTTCCAGGCTCCCTGGAGTCGAGCTCGGGTGGGGGGTCAGATGGCTGCAGCAGTGGAGGACTTCTGGGAGATATTGCTGGGATTGTGAGCTGCATCGCCCGCACTGCAGATGACATGGTCTCCGTCCTTGATCTTGTTCCCTCGTCGGGCGACGATTCCTCATACGTTTCCAGTGTATCATCTTACTTTGAGGTTTTCCAGACCGAAGGAAGTTCCTTGAGTGCAGTGGGAATCACGGCGACTGGCTCTGCTGCGACTAGTACCGGATCGACCACAACCACCACCTCCGACACGTCTTCGACGTCATCCAAGTCTGACTCCTCTGCGAAGTCCACTTCAACCTCTCAGTTTAGCTCTGCTGCATCTATTTCTTCTAGTAAAAGTCACACATCCAGCACGTCTGCCTCGTCCACAACGAGTCCATCTTCGACAAGCACGTCCGAGTCTTCATCCGTCTCAAGAACCGCGACCACACTAAAGTCTTCAAAGGCAGTATCATCCTCTGCAGCAGTGAAATCCGAAACATCGTCTTCTTCTGCAGAGTCTACTTCCACCTCGACTTTCGGGTCCCTGTCCGCTTCTCCTGTCCACTCGTCCAGCAAAATCAGCACGTCCACAACAAACACAACATCCACCAGGACAGACAGCAGTTCTTCCGCGGCAACCGAGACAAGATCGACCATCATCGTGCACACTCTCAGCGGAACATTCAGCACGACACATTCATCCACAATCACCGCCTCCCCTTCACGCAACCAGACAGCCACCACCCTAATCACCTCCTACACCACCACTAGTGCCTCCGAGCCCCTATGCTACAACTAGTACGTGCCTCCCCCTTCGCCTCATCTAACCCCGCCACTAACCCCCCTCCAGCGCAGACCCCGACAACGGCAACGCCGACTACTGCATGTGCTCGCAAAACGGACACCACACAACCATGCCCGTACTCACCACCGGCGACAGCGTCTGCGGCTACACCACACTCCCCACCCCCACCACCACCTCCACCAGCAGCAAAAAGTCCACCACCACGAAAACCACCACCCACGGCCCCTTCACAACCTCCTACGTCGACGGCGACGTCATCGTCTGCGCCAGCGCCACCCTCAGCTACTTCCAATACTCAACCTACACATTCACCTACACCAAATGCGCCGGCTCCAGCACAACCATCAAAACCGGCACCCATACCACCACCACCTCCGCGACCGCCACCCCAACTGCCCAACTCGTCATCTCCTACCTCTCCGACTTCTACAGCTACTGGGCATTCTTCACGCCCGACATCGGATCCGACCTCAACGTATGCGACGGTTCCATCGGCGAAATCGAAGCCAGCGGATCCATCAAGGTCGAGGATCCGCCGTATCCCGATGGTACGAAGAAGTTGGATTTCAAGGTCCATGGGATGGAGGATTGTGAGTATACGGGGACGTCGAAGGAGCCGGGGACGTTAAGTTGTCCGGATTTGAGTGAGACGGTGCAGTGTGAGGAGTATCCGGATGGGAAGGTGGCGGATTGTTATGGGGCGTTGACGGTCGCGATGTATTATCCGAAGGTTTGGTGTCGGTGGTGATGGGGTTGGTCTTTTTTGGGGGGGTGGAGGGGGGAAGGGGAGGGGAGGGGGGATTTGTATTGGATATGTATATTTAATTTTAGAGATTTTGATTCTTGAGGATTATGGATTGTCCGTCTTGCTATTGTTCGGGATTCTTAGTGTTCATCTGCGTGGGGTGAGGGTGAGGCTGGGATGTAGTGGATATCAGTGTTGTGGATGTGTATAAGGATAGGTGGGAGTAGCAGTGAAGGTTGGTGAGAGGTCAACAATAAGAGAGATGCTTGTCAATAGCTGGTAGCAAGCCGCTAGCTTGAATAGAAATAAAATGAACGCAAAAATCAAATTGGTATCTAGTACAATGTGTCTATTATAATATTGAACCTGTATCCTCCAATGCAGCCATTCACACAACTTGGTAGTCCAGCAAGGCCTTCTCCCAGACCCCTTGAGTGGCATCCACGCGTCCGTTGTGCAGCCTCATGCCCGGTCGGCGGTACCACAACCCGATCTTGTTGTCATCCGGCAGGATGTTCACGTGGATAGAGTCGATGCGCCGGGATTCGGGCACAAGGTCTCCCGGCATGAGCTCCTTCGATTCAATGTCGATGATCCTTTCTAGGACGAGCACCGCTCCCGGTGTCGTCCAGAGACCTTCTTGTCTTTGACAGCTGCGTAGCAACTGCAGGGCTTCCCGGCGGATGTACCAGTCCCGGCACTTGAAGGCGCAGAAGAAAAGGGGAGGAATGATGCCCATGCCGATGGAGAAACTCGGCATGACGGATTGGGCGGGCGTGGCTAATAAGAGGATTTTCGCCAGTGCGACGGCCCGTCCGAAGTTGCTGTGAAAGGCGTCAAATCGCGTCTCGCTGCCTCCGAGCCGGTTCTCAGTTGCGGCCATGATGTAGATGATTTCACTCCATAGCTTCAATACTGTCAGGACGGTGTTGTCTCGTAGCAGTAGGGTGTTTCCGCTAGACGTGATTGAGGTGTCGAACTCGGCGGTCCAATGTTGGAGTTTGTTGAGGATGGCCATCCGCTTGCTGTCCAGGACAGTGCAGTAACCTGGCGAGGATGTACCGGAAGGACGAGGGGCTAGAACGAGCCGGCCTAGACTGACGAGCAGACTACCTGCCTTTTCTAGGTTGTCGGTGGGCTCCTCCAAGCTAAGGTCGTTGATCTCCATGTAGGGGACGTCGAAGCGGTCGTTCTCCGCTTCAATAAATACGTCGTCCGCGAAGGTCGACCATTGTAGCTGCAGACGAGCAAATACTTTCATCAGTACCGCACCAGTGGTGGAATATCCGGCAAGGTCGGTGCCTTTCCATTCCTTCAGGAGCTTGAGGCCACCACGCAAATGACAACAGGCCGAGTGTGTGTCCCCCTGCAGAAACATAAATGAGACGAAGAGCACGCAGGTCACTAAAGTGATTTCCATGTTGGCGCGCGATGGAAGTCCGCCCCCTGCTAGCTGCTGTCGCAGCGAGGAGATAGCTTTGACACATTGCTGGAGAGGGAGGCGGCTGTCCACGGTCCCCTGTCCGGTGCTGTTCCGCTCGAAGTTGCAGTGTAGAGCACTTAGGGCGATGGCAGCATGCCGGACTGCTGGCTCCGCCTCCGTGACCTGGTGGACCAGGCGCAGCCAGAAATCGTCATCGAAGTAACCGGAGCATTGAAAAGCTGTGCTGCGACGGAAGAAGTCGAGATACCAACGTTCCTGCCGGGTCAGGTCGATCTGATTGGTGTGCAGGATCACATCCGACACTAGTGACGGCATGCTCACGGTCGAAGATGTGTCGCTAGCTGATGACGGTGATGTGGATAAGAGCCGGAGCCGGGAGGCCCGGGTTCTTCTGTCAATAGTCTGCTGGTATCCATCGCAGATGCGTCCAGTGCTGCTGCACATGAGACAGATGGGACGGGTCTCGTCACACTTCTTATGGCGGATCCTACACAGACCAGGTTAACAAACAGGTCCCCCACGCAGTAGCCGTCAAGGTGAGTTCGTACCTGCATGTTCGACATCCAGTACGCACCTTGGTGTGACTGACCCGAGTTCGCTTCTTCGGCACTGTTCCCTGGACACCCATGGTTGGGGATTTCATTTTGGACCAAGGCCAAGCTTTTGCGGCCTATATATGTGGTCTGGCAGTCCAGCCAGCGAGAATCAGGAGACACATGGCCGGGCGTTGGAGAAAATGGGGGGAACAAGGATGAGGCTGTGTGGGCAAGGCACTAAGGCTTCCTCCTCGCGTTAGTCAGCCGTGGGCGTTGGGGGCCAATCCGCCTGATTGGATGCTCCCACCACAGAAGACGAATCGTCCTCCTTCGAATCCTCGTTCAATCTTCCATCATCTCATCCCTGCCATGCGCCTGCTGTGGGGGGGGGGGGAAGAGTGGCGCTCGGCCCTGCAAGTCTCCGAGGTCCCCGGGTGAGATGCCATGGTCTCAGCTCAGAGTGGATGTTGTCGTCCACTAGTCCTTCCACTACCGTCTACTAAACATGGATCTAGGAACCACGAGGCATGTGCATCGGTCGTGGCACCGTCATTCGATGAACTCTTGATCGACGCGAGGCACACTACCCAGGAATCCCGACCGGCACGGAGAGAATGGTCTCCTCCCGGGCACGGAGGACAAAGCTTTCCATAGTTAACTAGTTATTAATTCCTGCTGACGTATTCGAGCTAGTGATTTTGGCCAATCCTTCTCCTCGTGTTGGGATCCTTCGCCTCCCTCCCCTTGCTGCGTAGCGTCAACTTCTGCACTCAGGTACGACGGTCATCGCGTGGACATCGGAATCTTATGCGAATCCAAGTTTCAGATCTACGTTTCGTCGCATTTTCTGCCCCCCGAGTCTTCCGTGATAATCAATTGTGACGATCGTCATCTGCTGGTGGGGCACGACGGTTTTGAAGCCGACCTAGACCCAGCCCTATTGATTGCTATAAGAGCAGATAAGCACACCATTTGTGCGTTCTCTAAAGCCCACATACAGCATTAATCGTTCTGCCTACAAGCCAAAACAGGAGGGAATCGTGGGTGTATGAATGAAATCACCAAGGCTGAAACGTGAGGTTAGATCACCAGATTTGCGGGCTAATTGGGGACCACCGGATTGTCTCATATCCGGCCCCAATTCTTCATCTAGGTTACTATTTCTAGACCGGGGCCCCCTATTAATGGCCGTGGCTAGCGTCTTCAGACTCGAGCGATAGTGCACAGTCAGTATGCAGCAGCACGCAGGGGGCTTGGCAATCCCTTCCATCACCTGATCGTTCAGCCACGAGGTCGTATAACACGAAGCTTCAGCTCCCAGCCAAGATCTCGAAACTCTGACGCCATGTGAGCTCAGCGAGCTGATGCAGGCCATCAGAGATCAGATTGCCTACTCCTCGCCCCGGCATCGGGAGGTGAACGCATCGACCAGGAGGTTGGTCCGGCTGTTATCTCTCACCAATCACAGCACACCTTTCTCGTGATGGGCTGCATCACATTATCACCACCAGCTCAATTCTCCTGCGCCGCCCTAAACCCTAGGAGGATGTACGATCCGGGGTGGACGATAGGACCAATCAGTTGTGGATGATGACGGCCTCCTCTCTATCTTATCACCGTGGACCCTTTTCTTTATGATCGCCCATCTTGGCACTCGATATCATTTCCTCGACAGCAGCAAATGGCGACCGAAGTTTCCCTGAATCGGGAGTCTTGGGCGACGAGGCCGGCTATTTGTATTCGTGTGGACTCTTGGCTGAGAGATAACGACTAACTACGGTCCGGAGTAATTAGTCACCAGCAACTGGGGAACCTAGATCTATGCCCCATATCAGAACGGCTCTAGCCAAGATAACCATGCAGTTCAGGCGCACAAGAAGAGAATAAATTCCAACGGAGACCAGCATCTTCTCTTTTTGCTTTTCGTAGTATAAGGACAGCAATCTCGAATTGGAGCAGGCCCAAAGAGCAGCGCAACCTATCGGGCTGTCATCCATTGCCTTCCTCACTCACCATGGCTGAGGTGAGTCTTTGGAATTTTGAGGCCGTCTGTGGCACTTGGTAAACATGTTTCAGCTAACGATGGGATGGAGCGACAGCCAGTCTACAACGCTTCGACGCCGGAGAGCGGGGACCCGACCAAAGTAGATGTGAACGCACAATATGCCGGATTCGAGTACAATTACGTTTACATTGTCACTTGTATATTCATCGTCTTTCTCATTCTACCGGGTATTGGGATGCTGTACAGCGGTTTGACACGGAGGAAATCTGCGCTGGCGCTACTCTTCCAGTCTTTCATGGTTCTTGCGGTGTAAGTTTGCAGCGTTACTATGGCCTCTGTCGTTCGGCGTAATAACTGATTTTCAATGTAGATCCACGTTCCAGTGGCTCTTCTGGGGCTATTCACTCACCTACTCCAGAGATGGGGGTCCATTTATCGGTACTCTGAAGAACTTTGGGTTGATGGATGTGCTGGTGGCACCCTCACCTGGCTCCGCTGTGCTACCAGAAGTTGTCTTCTGTTTATTTCAGCTTCTGTTTTGCGCATGCACAGTAAGTTGCTCCAAATTTTTCGGAAGCAATGTACTAAGTCCTGCAGGTAATGATCGTCGTGGGCGGTGCATTTGAAAGAGGTGGTATCGTACCGTCATTAATTTTCAGCTTCTTCTGGGCAACTATCGTCTACTGCCCTTTGGCCCGGTGGACATGGAGCAGCAATGGATGGTTATACAACCTACCAGCCATTGATTTTGCTGGCGGCGGTCCGGTGCACATCGCTTCCGGCTGTTCAGCATTGGCGTACGCTTTGGTGTTGGGGAAGCGTAGAGATTATGGGGAGCCTTCGACCCGCAAACCGCATAATCCCACTTTGGTTTTCCTCGGCACCGTCCTTATTTGGACGGGATGGTTGGGGTTCAATGTACGTTGAGATCACTTCCGACCCTCCTGATTTGTCTAACCGCCATACGATGATAGGGAGGCTCAAGTCTCAATGCCAGTATGCGCGCTATGGTTGCCGTCTTCAACACCAACACGGCCGGATGTACGGGGATCCTCGGATGGGTGCTGGTTGATATGATCAAGTATAAGGGGAAATTCACCCTTGTTGGTGCCTGTGAAGGTGCCATTGCTGGCTTAGTCGGGATAACCCCAGCGGCTGGCTGCGTATCTCTGTGGCTCGCGGCGTGCATTGGCTTCATTACGAGCGTTGTATGTTCCTCCCTCCAGAACGTGAACGAGTGGATCCACGTCGACGAGGGCATGGACGTCTTCAAGCTTCATGGTCTCGGCGGTATGGTGGGTGCTTTCCTGACGGGGTTGTTTGCAAGCGAAAAGATCTCAGCGCTGGATGGCAGCACCCTGTCACCTGGAGCCATTGATGGAAACGGAGTTCAGGTTGGAAAGCAGCTGGCGGAGATCTGCGCTATCTCTTTGTACTCCTTCGTCGTGTCCTACATCATGCTTCTCATCCTCAAATACATCCCCGGCCTGGAATTTCGGGTGAATGACGAGGATGAAATGCTAGGACTGGACCAGACCAAGTTTTTTGATGAGCAGATTGGTGATTGGTCCATGACGGCTCATGGCGCAGCTACACCAACCCTAGTAGGGGTGTCAAAAGATTTCTCCCCTTCCGTGACCGAGTGCGGAGAGAGAAAAGCCAGCGACATATAACTGATGAAGTCATTTTGTGTTTTGGATATAAATGTTACTATTTAAGTTCATACATATGCAGGATATGCAGCTAGACGGTACATATGGCTTGCTTGTGTATTTATCCCGAAGTCGTCATTTCTTGTACTTAATGCATACCTGTGATAGTGCTTACACTTGTAATGTAGACAAGGACCAGTGTTCAATGAAAGCCGCCTTGTCAGGGGACGGGCGTGGAATAGTTATATGCTCACGTGCCGCGCTGACTGAGCGGCTCACCGCCCGGGCAAAATCATCGGCGGCCTCGTTTCTGAGGTATGCGCAACAGAGCTCCAGCTGCAGTGCAATCTCATCGTCCCCGCTTGTCTCAATTGACGTCTTCTGCTTCACTCTTTGCTATACGCTGTCGCTTCTGTCCTGCTTCACTCCTTCAGTGCATGATACCCCAATAGAGCCACCCTCGAACCCGCACCGCCACCATGCGCTTGACCGTCGAACTGATCCAAAATTCCCTTTCCTACATCAACCCGCTCAAGGATCGCGAGCTAGATCTCCGAGGTGCGTTCCATACACTAGACCTGAAAAGAACAGATACTACACATTTGAGATGAGCTTGATTGATATCGGTTTGTGTTTTGCGTCGTCTAGGGCACAAGATACCCGCCATCGAGAACTTGGGTATCGCCAAGGTGAGTTCTCAGCTCAACCCACCACCATTCATTCACTGCGGTGCACTCACAAAATACAACCATGACAGGACCAAGATGCCATCGACCTCACAGATAACGATATCACCTCCCTCGGAAACTTCCCCCTCTTCCCTCGTCTCCGCACCCTCCTCCTGGCCCGCAACCGCGTCAAGCAAATCCAGTCCACGATAGCGACCTCCATCCCGAACCTGAGCTCGCTGGTCCTGACAGCAAATAACATGAGCGAACTCGCGGACCTGGACCCCCTTCGCAACCTCTCCCACCTGACACATCTAGTGTTGCTCGAGAACCCCGTGACAAGGAAGGAGGTGAGTCTCTTCTCCCCTCTCACCTATCCACCCATATCTTCCTGTCCCGATTAATAACAACCCCAGCACTACCGCTACTACGTAATCTGGCGCATCCCCAGCATCCGCTTCCTCGACTACGCGAAAGTCAAAGACGCGGAGCGCGAAAAAGCCAGCGAACTGTTCGGAACCGCCGAAGAACCATCCGCACTTGCGTCCAAGATCATGGGCATCAAGTCTCGGACGTTTGATGTTCCCTCGGGCGCTGCGGACCGGGCACCCGCTGATAAGGTCGTCCGGGTGCAGTTGACGGATAAGGAGAGGAAGCGCGTGGAGAAGATGATTCGTGAGGCGAAGAGTTTGCAGGAGATTTCGCGGTTGGAGAGGGAGTTGAATGAGGGGAGAATACCTGGTGGGGCGTTGGGGTATGCCGAGGATACGGATGATGAGGATAAGATGCAGTCATGATGAGTTGCCGTTGACTTTTTTTTGACTTGTTTTACTACTGTAAGGGTTTGATTGCTTCGGGCTGTTTTTTTTTAAAATTATACTATATGTCATATTATTTGGTCGTGCTGCTTTGTGGTAAAGTCGCAGCACTATTTCGGTGCGGGTGTTTGGTCGAATCAAATATTTGCATCATCTTGGGTTTGGAATGGTTGCAGCCCATGTAAATCGCTGGATTTGAATTATGACTGGGTAGTACTCCGTAGTATGCAGCTACCGATAGCTCCGTAAGGATATTCCTCACCCGAACCAGCATCGACAGAGCAGTCCAAAGTCAAACAGTAGACTAGAACCAGGCTACAATAAATTATACAACGCATATGAATCTGTACCGTATGAAATCCAGCCAACAGGTTTCATTCTGACTTCTCACTCAACCAGGCAATCAGATAAGATAACCGCACGTGCCGGGTCAACAAACGTCATGAACTGATCTACAGGCTACTGGGTTACCTCACCCCTCCACATCCCACCTCTCTTAATCGACCTCTTTCTACAGTCCAGCTATCGGCTACATCTTACCTCCTAGCAGGTAGAAGCTTAAACGCGCTCATACCTACACTCCCGCAATCAATTCCTTCTCTACGTCAACAACTCATCCCCGCCGATACCACACACCACAATCCCACCACACCCACCACCAAAATGCCCCCCCGCGCTCTCGCACCCTGGCTCACCCCCCTCAAAACCCACCTCACCTCCCCCTCCGCCACAACCTCCTTCACACTGACCACAATCGCCCACACCACGCACGGCCACGCCGTGCCGCGCGCCCGCACCGTCGAATTCCGTGGCTTCTTCCCAACGCTCAGTCTGCACCCGTCGGGAATCAAATCGCTCAAGGAGCAGAATATCGGTCTGAATCCGGATATCTATGAGAGTGAGATGATTGCTGTGACGACGGATGTGCGGATGGAGAAGGTGGGAGAGTTGGGGTCTTCGGGGGGTGTGGTGGAGGGGATGTTTTGGTTGGCGGAGGTGGGGGAGCAGTGGAGGGTGAAGGGGAAGGGGTTTGTGTTGGGGGGGAAGGAGGGGGAGGAGGAACGGGAGGTGGTGGGGAGGGGGTTGAGGTTGAAGGAGGGGGGGAAGGAGAAGGAGAAGGAGGAGGGGGAGTGGACGTGGGAGAGGCAGGTGGATATGTATTTTGCGAATCATTCGCCGGCTATGCGGGGTGAGTATTTGTTGCTTGTGCGTTGGGGTTGAGAGGATTGGAGGCTAATGTGTTGTGTAGGGACATTCAAGAACCCGCCTCCCGGAACACCACGGTCCCAGGACCCCGGTAACCCTCAGTTGAAACTTGGACAGAAGGTGGAGGATCTCCGAGATGAGGTGGCGCGGGCCAACTTTAGAGTGTTGGTTATTCGGCCAGAGGAGGTCGAGAGACTGGATTTGCAGGATCCAGAGAATGTGACCCGGACGAGGTGGACGGCAGGGCGCGATGGGGAGGACTGGGAGGAGGCGGAGTTATGGCCTTGAAATCATCGCTGAGAGGAGGGTTCCTATTTTTGGGCCCGACCGACGTAAAGGGCTTTCAAGGTGGCTTTGTTGGAGATTGCCTTTGTAAATCGGGGGTGAACGGCTTTTGCGGGGATTAACAAAAGGAAAGATCCTGTGCAGGGGAAATACAATCCGGGAAGAATGCGAATGTACGGCCAAAGAGTCTAGACTTAAGCCTTTCCGCAAAGTACAAAGGTGAGACAGGGATGTCTTGCCTCCCGTATTTGTCCCTCCCAGTATCTTGTTGCTCGTCAAGGAACCTTTGTTGCAAGTCAACATCGCTTTGTCGCGCGTTAAGTTGCCTTTGTTGCTCGTCAGAATATTTATGCGTGTCGATGAATCATGCATCGACAATGATCGTTGTGTCCTCTGAAACACACAATCAGCACGAAGGCGTCAGTCCTTGCAACTTAAGCCAGTCAAGGTCGAAGCCTGTCCCGGTGCTGTGTGTATATCTAGTCAGAACCCGATCAATAATTCGGGCAGAGCCATCGCCAACCACTCCCTTACGATCAAACCATCCTCTACATATTGGATGTTGAATTTACTGAACTCCCTGCTCGGTTCAACGCCGATTGGTGTAGATCAAGAACAACCCAGCTCAAACGGAACGGAACCCATGTCGGGCGCACAGCATCCAGAGACCAACGTAGGGTCCTTTGACACCGATTTGAGACTCATCTGCGTCAAGTGTAAGACGAACCTCTGCGAGGACTCGGAAATATGCGTCGACTGTGGTGACATCCGGGTCAAGTCCGAGGACTGCGACTCGGACGACGGGGGGATCGTGATCAAGACGGAGCCCCGGGATTCCGACAGTTATGAGCCCTTTGAAGAGGCTGCACTTGCTATGACCATCATGGACTCGATAGAGATTCCGGAGTCCGTTGATGGCACGACTGCAGAGCAGGCCGCGCCTGCCGAGGAAAATGGCAAGCTGGAGGTTGGTACTTTCCCTATTGAAATGAATGTGCATATTGAGCTAAATCGTCGTCCTGTAGAACGAACCCCCGGCTGCATCCGAAACCGCCCCCCAAGCTCCTCCAAACGATCCCAAGCCCAGGGGCAGAGCGAAGAGTCCTGCTGGCTCATCTAGAAAACGACTGTCGAAAAGAACGGCGTGTGAGGATTGCAGAAGGTCGAAGAAACGATGTATACATCGAGACGGTGAGTTCCCCAGCTATAGGCTATATCCTAATGCGTTTCGGTTCCTGACTTTGCATAGGGGAAGAACAAAAGACCACCCAGCCTTCGACCAGCATGCGCAAACAGGCTGCCGGACCAAAGAAGAAGCCCGGCCCGTCAGCCAAGAAGACCCAAACAGACAATGGCAATGCCACTGTCAATGACAATGGCAATGACGTTGATGAGTCTATTGACGATCCTTCCAAAACAGGCATCAAGCTCCGGATTAAGAATGTACAATCTGACTCTGCTGGGCCGATTCCAACTGGTCCGGCCGAGCCAGAGCCGGTCACGCAGAAGAGAAAACGGGGAAGACCGCGCAAGGTCTCACCTGGGGATACGGGGGTGCAGGCGGCTCCTGCGAAGGAGATACAAGAGGAAGAAGAGGATGCTACCCTACGGAAGCGAGTGAAACGAGGCACGCCGACTGGAGATACCAACGAGACGAGTCCTCAGATTTCTTCAGCCTCCGCTGCCCTTGTGTTTCCCTCACCCTCAGAGGGTGCGTTGAACGGTGCGAGTAAGTTGGCGCCACATGTTGTCTTCAGTCAAAACCTACATGCGAGACTAGAAGATTGCGACGAAAAATGGCAGGCGGCCATGGACGCTCTTCGGGAAGCCAAAGAGATGCTAGATTGCTGGGTACACCTGTGGGTGCGGGGGAGAGCCGTCGATGCGTAACGCGGAAATACTTCATTCATTAGTCCGCTTCTGTGTCAGAAATGCTTTGGTCCGTCGCCGTCACTTTGAGAGTTCGTATATATGATATTTCTCTTTGTTCTTTCCGTGCCTTAGCAGGTTTTGTGGCATCAGGGAAGGCAGCCGTGTGCAGGCACACACTTGTACGATACCAAGGCATGGCCTAGTTCGAGCTGTATTCTAACTGTCATAACGCCAGCACAAGGGTTGATCCGGGTTGCATAGATTATCTAATATTAATAGAATCGGCCAATCATCTTAGTTCCGGAATGATTTCCTGTACAGGATAACAATCAAATTGTAGGTGCTCCGTACGGAGTACATATTGTCTGACTCTCGGCGGGACGGTCGTATGGCACGCATAGCGAAATAACGTAATTCGATCGGCAGCACAAGCTCCAAGCGAAGAATGACCTGATGGCCGAGTACTCTGTACCATGAAACCCAGGAATCAACGACGAACAAGTCATCGCGCCCTCATGGATTTTCCAGGGATCACAGCATAACATGCCGCGAAGCAGAGCCAACCATGATGAGGCGCCTGCCATCCCACGGCTCAGTGGCGGGCGGGATCAGCGGCCCCGCCGCCCAATCCCACCCGGAGAGCTCAAATGCATGGTGGGAAGAATCCTGAGCCGGTCGCATCTGGCGGTGGTCAAGGCAGCTGTCAGCCAAGGGAAGAACCAGGGTTGCTGTTTTCCGAAGTCCTTTGACTCGCCTGGAACACCCCTGTCTAGTAGTTGGCGCAGGCCGTTACGTGTCATGACTTTCTTGGGTAAAATCGCCGTTAGTGAGATCGGGGTGACTTTCGGCCTTGAGCGGCGATGCCATTGTTCATTTCTTGCAGCGGTGGCATTGGACCATGCGGGACACAGACCCATGCTGGTGAATCGAATCGGTTGAGTGGATGTTGATTGTTGAGGAGAAGACTGAGTGGTGGTTTGATTTGATTTTTCCGCACGTGTTCAGAAATTACTACGATCAGAAGGCACTCCATCCTGTATCGGACTGCCCGATGAAACCGCAGTGGGCGTGTTTGGAATATATGGGGGGAGAAAAGCTTCCAGAATGTCACCACGGGGACCTCATTTCTAGAAAGCCTTGCCCCGTTGGTGTTTCATCTTCAGGGATTCCTCCGAGCTATCCGTGACAGTCATGACAATTACCTTATGATCCTATCCATGGTTTCCCCTCACCATGGTAAGATTGATAGATACCTAGAAACGCTCACCGCTTGTCCAGGACTCACTCTTGTAAGTACTGTCGAGGTCGCACACCCTAGGCTCGGCAGCATGCGTCGCCATCGCAGTCGTTCCTTCGTAAGATACCAGGCTGGGGCCAATCCGGGCGCCCGAACCAGAGGGCAAGATGAAGTGGAACCGGCCATGGGATTGCCCGAGTGGCCGGCGCTTGCAGGGGGGCCCCTGTTCATGGAAGGGTATCGAGAATCTTAATAGTTAATGCCCGTCATGGAGGGCCTCCCCCCCCCTGGTCCATCGTCATGTGAAGGACGGGGCCGCTGAAAGATTACCGTAATGCATCCTGCTGCATGGCCTCAGACCCACGCTTCGGGCTTCACTTTCGGGGACGTCACCCTCTATAGTATTATTCGGGCCCTGTCAGCTCGTCCACCACCAGCTAACTTGCTTCTTCCCTCGCTTCGCTCTTCTCTTCCTTTACTCTTCTTCCACTCCCCTTCTTCTTCTCTTCTCCTTTCTGGTGCTTGTGCTCCCCCCCCCCCATTCTTTACCTGGAGCCCTGCGTGCCGCATCCCGCTTACCATTTCGACACCGCTCTCGTGCGCAGTCCCCGACCCATGGAACAGCTGTAGGCTCCTGGTTCGCTTTACTTTATCCCTTCAACCACCGCCCATCGGCCCTTGACGACTCGACGACGATACGAATCCGCAGCTTCGCCGCTCACCAACCTATCCTTCAATTTCATCTTGCTTTCGACTATCCTGGACGACTGGAGACTCTAGGCAGGCCATTGGACGAGCCCACAGAGTTGTTTTTCTCCCCGGAAGTACAAATCCGGACCCGAACTACGAAGCACATGTCCTCCCCCTTCCTACATTGAATTGCCCGTGACACCATGCCCGCTACCCAAATGAACGCCCTGGGGGCGTTCACCCACTTGTCAGAAAACATACCGTCCTGGATCAGTCGGCTTGCCGAACTATCGACCCATACCGCTGCGAAGCACGCAGAATATGCCGAAGCCTACAAAAGACATGTCGCAGTAAGACCGCGTCGTCGCAAGAACAGCTCTATCTGCTCCATCCGACCCGATGACTTGCGCTCGTCGGCTCCCGACACCGATATCCAGCCCCAGTCATCCGCCGCCGAAACACGGACCACTGTCACCACCCCAAATACCTCCCAGCATCAGTCGAATGTGAACCCCCGGAAACGCGGCGCTGAAGAAGCGCCCAGCCTGGATGGTAGCGACGAGAGTCCATACGTCAGTACGCGGAATAACCTCATCATCCACTATGATGGTCATACACAAAAGGTTTTGGAGGAGATGGTGCGAAACATTGGAACGGCTCGGAACAACATCCGGAAAGGCAGAATGGCTCAGCTGCCGATGGCAGGCTACCGCAACAAAATGCTGGACAGAAGCACGGGGATGAATAATCTAGCCAGTTCACTTTCCAGCTCGGATTCAAGCGAAAACGATGTGCTGTCCAGCATCCGCAAAGCCCGGAACCAAGGCCCTCCAGGACCTCGCGCTCGAGAACACTCCCCATTCGATACAGCTGAGAAGCAACTGGAACTGGTCCATGGAATGTGCGAGACGGCTGCGTATCACTTTCTACGATCAGGCGACTGCTCGGCAGACTTAGCCAGCGTAGAAGGCGAATTCAAGAACCTGCTAGACCTGGCCACCAACGAGGTTGGGCGTCTGAAGGCGGAACAGCAGGAGGCACCTGCGGCTCAGGAAGAAACTCCGATCACGGCGCCCACGGCTACAACCATCGAGGCTGACAGGCAGTCCCTTTCGAAGATTGACACCATCGAGGTGGATGATGGTACCGATTCGGTGGAGTCCATTGACCTGACCGCTTTCCGCGTCAACCGCCTTCGTCGGTAGACGAGCATTGACAGATTTCACATCCGGCATGGCGGGCGCACTCTTTTCGCATGAATGTGGAAGCATTGATCTGATTCTTTCCAAGCGATGATACCACTAGCATACTCCTTTCTGCTTCCCATTCGCTGTCTTACTGAAGTTGCATTTCGATGAACCTTTGTTAAAACCTGTCTGATCTACAAGCGCGACTATTGATGAGGCGCGTGGTGTTGGCTGGGGCGTTTGTTGTTTCTGTTCTTCTTTCTCCACGCCGTGTACTTTCCGTCAGCATTTCTCTGCATAGTTCTCAATGGGGTACATACGTTCAACTGGCAGTGCTTTCTCCGGCGCGGATCCCTTGGCTACTAGTAGCATATCCTTATTGCCTGTGGATGACCAGTTGCCTTCCTAGCCCATTGCCCTAGAGGGCTACGACTAGTGGCTGCAGGCAGCCTGGCCCAATTCGGAAGGGAACCCTTGGCTTAGTTATTGTAACGGTACCATACCGGGCTTCACCCTTCGGGCTCCACTCTGATACAGCCGGAGGAGACGGAGACGGCGTAGTCTGGCTGGCAATCTGACATCCCCGTCGATGGGGGGCCTGATTGGCTCGATAATTGCTCTGGCGAAGTGTCGACCCGTCTAGCGTGGAGTTTAGTCCCGTCCGGCCCCGCTACTACGGCCCAGATCAATGCTAATTCAGGAGGGATTGACAGCCGCGGTCGGGTCGGAGCAATTAGTGTTGTGGCACAAAAAGATGCCATCTCCCCCTCCAATGGCCGTCGCATTTGGTTTGCGACAGTGGATCGGTTCGCGGGGTTGATTGGTATGGATACTTTCGGCACCCCTCCTTAATCTATCTTTCTGCAGCTTGTATGGGGTATCCTGCGGAAGGTCGAACATGAAGACTGTCCGGAGTAGATTGTTTTGATGATAAGCCAGATCGAACCCGACCATCTCCGCATTGTATGTACCTATAACGCGGTGGTCTAGACACCAGACAGGACGGCATGGCGGCAACGGATTTGATACATCAGTCGGTGTCATCAAGCACCGACCTCATAGCCGCAACCCCTCATCTGTCTTGACCAAGTCTGGAATGAATCCAGTTCATCGCCCAGCCGTCAATGGTCCCCCACCCGCTACCCGAGGCAGTCCGTCCGTGCAGGGTTGGGCAATGACATGGATGTTTAACGTTAATCCAGGCCAACCTTAACTAAAAATAAGAGACGCTGGTCTTAATCGCTGGCTCGGCCCGAGCTAAAGTTGGGGTCAAGCATCAAAGGTCATGAACCATAGCACAGGACTCTACACACAGAGAAGGTCTTCTCTACCCACCGATCGGGTCGTCCGGATTCGGCTTGCATCATTTACGGGACTCTTCGGCGTTCAAGGTACCAGCTATGTGGCTTTATGTTGCAGACAGTGGATGAACCAATTTCGGGGGTGTGGATTGCTTTTGCAATTTCTGGCAGGCTATCTGCCAGCAGAGATCAATGAATTGGGAATCAATCATTTCAGCTTCCTAGCCAGGTCGATCTGTCAGGAGATCCGGTCAGCCATTGAGGTGGATGGAGAGCAACTGCTCTCTACAAATACGGAACGTCACACCAAGTATGACACGTGCAGGACCGTCTAGGCTTGTCCGTTGCCACTGTGCTCCGTTACTCATGGCTGGAAGGCATCGGGTCCTCTTATGCTACTAGCCGTGTGGTACAAGCGATCAGATGTGGCCGTGACATGACCCCCTTCTTCGGTCGTACCTGCCATCTCGTGGCCCGTGGCCAAACGTGACCCCGCCGACCAATGGCTCAACCAAGCTTGTTATTCTGAGCTTCTCACTCCTGGCTCAATTCACGAGCACAGCATGTCCGCCTGACTACCCATGCCATCATTATCTCGAATATCATTATAAAGGATCCCTCGCCGCCATGTCCTTATGGCCGTCTCCATGACAGGAACATCATTAATCATGCAGAAGTGCCGCGGCAATGTCCAAGACAGACAGCCAAAGGCCATTTCACGTCATCATCGTGGGTGCTTCTATCGCAGGCCTGACTCTCGCCCACTGCTTGTCCAGCACTAGTATCGACTTCACTGTCCTGGAGGCAAGGTCTGATCCATTCTCAGATGGCGCCGGTCTCACAATCTCTCCCAATGGCGCCCGTATTCTGGATCAGCTGGGGCTGTATCAAGACGTGTTGGACCAGGGTGAGCGTATGGTATCGCACAGCACTTGGATCGAAAACGGGCATCTGCTGCGACGAGTTGATACCCGACAGATTCGGTCTGTTAGACGGTATGTCCCGGTGCTATCGCGGGGAAGTGTCGACTGACTGCGACAAGAACACATTATCCTCTCATCATTATCTCACGACGGGCACTCCTAGGTATTCTCTATACACGTTTCCAGAGGAGGAGTTGCTTGTCCTTTGGCAGAAGAGTGTGCCGAATCGAACCCTCCGCAAAGGAGGTCACGGTTTGCAGCGCGGACGGTTCGAGTGTCTCGGGTGATTTGGTGGTTGGTGCCGACGGAGTGTATAGCACAGTACGTACGCAGATGTGGCATCATATCAACAATGTCGATAACGCTTTCGTTGGCCTTTATCGGCTGTCGGAGGTCCCCTTGACTGATTCCTTCGCTGGTGTATTTGGTACCTCCCAGTCCATGCCGAGCCTGGAGAGAGGAAGCGTCCACCGCACATACGGGCATGGTTGGTCAACAATCATAATGATCGGGAAAGACTCCAAAGTCTTCTGGTTCATTTCGATTGCACGTGCAGGGGCAAGCCAGGCAATGCCGCATCGTAGCTCCGATAGGGCCTGCTTGGCCCGTGTCGTCGAACCTCTCCTCGAGAAGCACATCGCCTGCAATGTCAAGTTTGGCGAAATCTTCGATCGCACCGAATCATGCATGCTTGTTCCGCTTGAAGAGTCATTACAAACCCGGTGGTCCTGGGGGCGGTTCGTAGGCATAGGAGACGCGGTGCACAAGGCAAGCGTTCTCACTGAGATGCAATCATGGCCGGATATTGTAGCTGACAATTTCTTATAGATGACGCCGAACTTAGCAGAAGGGGCAAATTGCGCTATTGAATCCGCCGCATCGCTTGCGAATTATCTATCTGCTTTCGCCAGGGGGTCTACGTCTTCATCCACGCAAGAAAGACTTGATTTGACCCTAAAGATATGGGAAGACTCACGGAAGCGCAGAATAAAGTCCCTCTTCATCGTGTCTCAGTGTGCCGCCCGCATAGAAGCTACGACCAGCTGGGTGCTTATGCTACTTCAGACGTTCGTGGGGTTAATGCATGAAACGGGGATTGGCTTGCTCACGGATATTACCTCTCGCACGGCACGGGTAGACTACCTTCCTTTACCACGCCGCAGGGATGCGGAACACGATCCGGGAAACAAGGAAGAGCCTAGAGGGAACATGCAACTGTCCACATTGCCCCTGACAGCAACTGTAAGCTTGATGCTCTATGTTCTGCATGCCTTGGGGATGTAGAGTGAATCGACTCGGTCGGTCGGTCTAGCCTAGTCGTTCCAAGGAATGAATGATAGGTAATTATTACCTGCGTGGTTTCTTTCCATCGGCCGAGTAATTGAACCTGGGATATCCATAGGCAGCTGGATTCTGTAGTCTAAAGCGATTCCGGGCAGTGAAGCGAGTCACGTTGAGGCTTTTTTCGTTGTTTCGAGGCCGGGCTGATTGAATCCGGCGGGCTATAGCACGCCTGAGGGATTTACCCAAGCCACTGATCTCAACCACCCCCCATCCTCCGAACCAAGGTCCCGCAACCAGTGGCTCTCAATAAACCCGCAAGCGTCGCTGACCTGGGATTCCTATCTGTCACGGGCCAAATCTCGCATGGCATATGCACGGACGTTTCGCGTGGTTGACAGTCCGAGCTTTCGCTTCCCACTATAAAGGCTGGCGACGGTGGACTTTGAGGCTGGTTCCCTACTTCATTTATTCTGTTTCTCTTGCGTTTTCTGCTTTTGTCTTGCGTGACGCCTGCTTTCTCTCGTATCGGAGAAATAAAGAAGTGTCCCGACTTCACCATGGAGGAGAAGGCCCCCAATGCAGAGGCAACTCGTCTCCGTTGGCAGCCAGTCGACGAAGAAACTGGCCAGCAGACCAATAGAGATCCTGCGCAACTTTCTCGCATCAATTCAGTGGCATCCAACAGCTCCGCGCGCAGTCGTGCCCGAAGGGCGACCGTTGATCCCTCACTGTCCTTGCCAATCCATTATCGTACCGTGTCAGTGCTACTACTACTACCACCATTCTACAAACAACCCCTGACACACATCTAAATAGATCATTTGATATTGATGAGGCGAGGGACCGTGAACGAGCGGAGGCCACTAAGACGAAGGACAATGTTGCAGCCGGTACTGATTCCATTCAGTTGCTGATCTACACACTAAGGCGTCTTTTGCTAATCAGCGGCATCTAGATCTTTCCAATCTCGACTGGCATAAGATCTCCCCAGAGGAAATACAGAAACGATGGCGGGTTGACATCTCTCAAGGGCTATCACACGATCAGGTCCAGCAACGGGTCCGGGAATATGGCAAAAACGCACTCTCGCCGCTACCACACCAATGGTTTTGGCAGATCTTTGGCTACTTCTTCAAGGGCTTTGGTGCTATTCTATTGATTGGCTGTGTGCTTGTCTTCATTTCATGGAAACCCCTAGGACAGCCTCCTGCTGTGGCAAACCTTGCCCTGGCCATCGTCCTCCTCGCAGTGTTCTTCATCCAGGCCGCTTTCAACGCATGGCAGGACTGGTCATCCTCCAGGGTCATGGCTTCTATCACCGCCATGCTGCCTGAGAGCTGTCTTGTTCTCCGGGACGGCTCTTTGGTGGTGGTCTCCGCCCCGGACATTGTCCCGGGGGACGTGGTTCATCTCAAAGCGGGAAACAAGCTACCTGCAGACGTGCGCTTGCTTGGGGTCTCGAACGACGTGGCTTTTGATCGGTCTATCCTAACTGGTATGTTCCTTTAAGGAGCACGCAGACATGAGCTGATTGATTGCCAAGGCGAGTCTTTGCCTGTCAATGGAACTGTGGACTCAACGGACGACAACTATCTCGAAACGCACTGCATTGGGCTTCAAGGTACTCACTGCGTTGCTGGCAGTGCAGTCGGTGTCGTTGTCTCGATCGGAGACTCAACCGTCTTTGGTCGCATTGCCAAATTAACGAGCGAACCCAAGAAGGGGCTTAGTACCCTCGAGAAGGAGGTCTTGCGATTCGTCCTGCTAATTGTTCTGATCATGCTGACGATGATTATCATCGTGATCATTGTCTGGTATATATGCCTTAAAGACACTGTGCTCGTTTACTCACTTTCCTTAGGGCTACATGGCTTCGAGTCAAACATCCGGGGTGGATTAACGTACCGACTCTGATCGTCGACTGTGTCAGTGTTGCCATTGCGTTTATTCCAGAAGGCTTGCCGATCGCCCTGACTGCCAATTTGACCATAACCGCCAACCTCATGAGCAAGAACAAAATTCTGTGCAAGTCTCTGAAGACTGTTGAAACGCTGGGTGCTGTCTCGGTGATCTGTTCCGACAAGACCGGGACATTAACGAAGGTATGTCCCATGTTGTCGGTCTGTGGTCTGTTCTAACCCGGATTGTTGTTTTAGAACAAGATGGTCGTGACTGATTGCTCCCTCTCGACATCTCGCTTTGCCACAGAGGCCGCCAGAGATGACATGGTCAAGAGGGGAAAGAAAAGCGGGATACATCAGCTCCGTGGTATGGCTGGTCTCTGCAACGCAGCCGAGTTTGATGCCTCCTCTATGAGCAAGCCCCTTCACGAGAGGGAAGTCTACGGTGACGCAACCGACCAAGCTATCCTGAGGTTTTCTGAAGGCCTTGGATCGGTGGCAGAGCTGCGGCGCACTTGGCGAAAGACATACGAACTGGCATTCAACAGCAAGAACAAGTTCATGATCCGCACGTTTAGTCTGGCAGAATCTGAAGGCCTGAGTCTCGCAATGTCTGCAGCAGAATCGGCACAGTTCAAGCGGAATGATACGTTAGTTGGCCCGTACTTCTGGTGTCTCTCATACTAACCTCTACAGTCTTCTCACAATAAAGGGCGCTCCTGACATTCTGATTGAGCGATGCACCCATATGATCGACACTGATGGAAGCGTGCAATCTCTAGATGGACGGGCACTGGCACATGTCAAGAACGTCAAAGATCAATGGTCCGGTAAAGGCAAACGCGTGATCCTCCTTGCACGTAAAGTCCTTCCGGCGTCAGATGTCCTGTTTCCTCCTTCATCTCGGGAGTTCGAGTCCGAGGTCTTGAATCATGCAAAGACTGGTCTAGTCCTTGTCGGCCTGGTCGGCATCGTTGATCCCCCGAGAGAGGAAATTCCCGATGTGGTCAAAACACTGCGGCGTGCCGGAGTTCGCATTTTCATGGTTAGATCCCATCTGAAGGTCGAGGATCTTTGCTAATCATCTCAATAGGTGACTGGTGATTTTGGGCTCACAGCTCTAGCCATCGCCCGGCAATGTGGTATAGTCAGCACTCAGGGACCAGTCGACGACTTCTCGTCCCTCAAACGAGTAGAGTCCGATGAAGAAAAGCTCCCCCGTACTCCCTCCTCCGTTGCAATCACACTGAGCGGACCCGAGCTCATGAGCTTAAACAACTACCAATGGGAACAGCTCTGCCAGTACCAGGAGATTGTCTTCTGGCGAACCACTCCGGAACAGAAGCTGCGCATTGTGCGTGAATTCCGCGCCCGCGACGAAATCGTCGGCATGACAGGCGACGGAGTCAACGATGCCCCATCTCTCAAGGCAGCAGACATTGGTATCGCCCTCGGAAGCGGCTCCGACATTGCCATTGAGGCAGCAGACATGGTATTGATGGAATCGTTCTCAGCCATCGTGGAAGCAGTCCAGTACGGTCGCGTCGTCTTCGACAACCTAAAGAAAACCATCATCTACCTCCTACCAGCCGGCTCATTCTCCGAATTCTGGCCCGTGTTCACCAGCGTCGTCTTCGGCCTTCCCCAGGTCCTATCCTCCTTCTTGATGATCATCATCTGGTAAGCCCAATTCTAACCCTACCTTCAAGCACCTCAGTCATAACTTACACATCACGCCCAGCTGCTTTACCGACTGCGCCGCAGCCACCGTACTCGCCTACGAAGCCCCCGAAGCCGACGTCCTCCTCCGCCCACCCCGCAAACCGAAACAAACCCGCCTCGTGAACTGGAAACTCATCCTCCACGCCTACGGCGTGCTAGGCATAATCGAAACCGTCACCTCCTACGCCATGGCCTTCTGGTACCTGGAACGCAACGGAATTCCATTCTCCGCCCTGTGGTTCAAGTTCGGCTCCTACCCAGACAACCTCGATACCGATTGGCTCACTGCCCGCCTCAACGAAGCCAGCTCTGTCTACTTTATCAATCTAGTCGTCATGTAATCC